>NC_090750.1:95168624-95193624 GCF_036898095.1 Palaemon carinicauda
CATAATGTCAGTCAACAATGACTGGGATTTGTTTATAAAATTATCTTGGAAACTTGAAACGTTCTACCCGAATTCTTTGAAAACATTCTTACTGTCAGACATGGCAAAGAACGATCCAAGCGAATGTGGTTTGGAGAAAGGGAAAGTGGTAAGGCAGAGGGACAAGAAAATTTTATTCTAGGCTTTAGAAATGTTGAGAGAAAGGGAAAGGGGGGAGACTGTAAACAGGGAGGGCATGGGATAGGATGGTTGGATCTGGTAGCAAAGTATGTTTGGAATGGGAAAAGAATCAGTCAAAGTAGCAACGAAGGAAATATCTTGACCAACCTCGCGATATTCTGCCTTTGAAGAGACGGGAAAACTCTTTTTGCGTACTGATAATATACCTGCTTCTTGTCTTCTCCCCTTTTTTATGCCATTCCTCTCTGGGTTTGGTTCAAGGAACAAGTGGACACTTCTTATGTTTGTTCACTTCTGAGAATAATAGTGTATTTTCTCTTGCTTCAGGGACCACTCGGGCAAGCTGTTCTATCTTATTTCTCTTCCTCTTGTTTTGTTAAAGTTTTTATGGTTTAAATAGGAAATATTTATTTTAATGTTACTCTTCTTAAAATATCTTGATTTTTCCTTTTTTCCTTTCCTTTCTGGGGTATTTTCCCCGTTTCAGCCCCTGGGCTTATAGCATCCTGCTTTTCCAACTAGGGTTGTAGTTAAGCAAATAATAATAATAATAATAATAATAATAATAATAATAATAATAATAATAATAATAATAATAATAATAGTGGTCTGATTAGTACTATTTAGAGCTGATCATACATTTTTTTCCCTTCTAAATTTTAATTTATTTTTCCAAATAGATAATTCTTATAAAATTTTGATCAAGTATCTTATTTGATTTTTCACTTTTACGGAAAGCCGTAATATTGCAATACAAATGGAAAATAAAATTCCTCTCGGGAGTCATTTGACTAAAGTGGCGCAGAGTTCGCTAAGTAAACCAAGCAAGACTTTTACATGTGTGAAATGACGTTTTTTTGCAAGCCTTTCGTATAACTTATCAAAAGAGTAAACATTGAAGAAAACTACACGATTAATATATGATTGGTTGTTCCAAAATTGGTACTCCCTTATTTGATGAGTAACGATTAAATAGCTAGCTGACGATAGTTTGAAAAACACTGTAATATACGACACCACTGATTACGGGCTGCAAATTTGCAAACTCCGCGTCTGACTGGAAAGACCAGACAATCTAGAACAAAAACAGACAACGGATGAAATTTTCTGGGAGTGATTTTAGCCTTCTGGAAGCGTTATAAATGTCATAGATGCTGTCTGAGCAAAGATCTGGAGGTGATTTTGAACTTCTGGAAGCGTTGTAAACGTTACAGAGGCTGTCTGAGCAAAGACCTGGCAGTGATTTTAAACTTCTGGAAGAGTTGTAAATGTGATAGAGGCTGTCTAAACAAAGCTTTGACAGTTATTTTAGCCCTCTGGATGCGTTGTAAGCGTTATAGAAGCTGTCTAAGCAAAGATCTGGCAGTGATTTTCAACTTTTGGAAACGTTGTGAACGTTGCAGAGGCTGCCTGAGCAAATATCAGGCAATGATTTTAGCCTTCGGGAAACGGTGAAAGCGTTATAGATGCTGTCTGAACAAAGATCTGGCAGTAATTTTTGCCTTCTGGATGCCTTGTAAGCGTTATAGATTGTCTGAGCAAAGCCTTAACAGTTATTTTATCCTTCTGGATGCGTAGCAAGCGTTATAGAGGCTGTCTGAGCAAAGCTTCGACAGTTATTTTATCCTTCTGGATGCGTAGCAAGCGTTATAGAGGCTGTCTGAGCAAAGCTTTTACCGTTATTTTAGCCTTCTAGATGCATTGTAAGCGTTATAGAGGCTGTCTGAGCAAAGCCTCGACAGTTATCTTAGCCTTTTGGAGGCATTGTAAGCGTTATTTAGGCTGTCTGAGCAAAGCTTTTACAGTTATTTTAGCTTCCTGTATGCGTTGTAAGCGCTAAAGAGGCTGTCTGAGCAAATCCTTCACAATTTTTTTAGCTTTCTGGATGTGTTGTAAGCGTTATAGAGGCTGTCTGAGCAAAGCTTTTACCGTTATTTTAGCCTTCTAGATGCATTGTAAGCGTTATAGAGGCTGTCTGAGCAAAGCTTTTACAGTTATTTTAGTTTTCTGGATGCGTTGTAAGCGTTATATAGGCGGTCTGACCAAACCTTCACAATTATTCTAGCTTTCTGGATGCGTTATAAGCGTTATAGAGGCTGTCTGAGCAAAGTTTTTACAGTTATTTTAGCTTTCTGGATGCATTGTAAGGGTTATAGAGACTGTCTGAGCAACACTTTTACAGTTATTCTAGCCTTCTGGAAGCGTTGTAAGCGTTATAGAGGCTGTCTGGGCAAAGCTTTTACAGTTATTCAAGCCTTCTGGAAGCGTTGTAATCATTACTAGAGGCTATCTGAGCAAAGATCTGGCAGCGAGTTTTGCTTCCTGGAAGCGTTGTAAACGTTACAGAGGCTCTGAGCAAAGATCTGGCAATGATTTTAAACTTCTGGAAGCGTTGTAAATGTTATAGATGCTGTCTAAGCCACGCCTTGACAGTTATTTTAGCCATCTGGATGCGTTGTAAGCTTTATAGAGGCTGTCTGAGCAAAGCTTTGTCAGTTATTTTAGCCATCTGGATGCGTTGTAAGCTTTATAGAGGCTGTCTGAGCAAAGTTTTGACAGTTATTTTAGCCATCTGGATGCGTTGTAAGCTTTATAGAGGCTGTCTGAGCAAAGCTTTGTCAGTTATTTTAGCCATCTGGATGCGTTGTAAGCTTTATAGAGGCTGTCTGAGCAAAGCTTTGTCAGTTATTTTAGCCATCTGGATGCGTTGTAAGCTTTATAGAGGCTGTCTGAGCAAAGCTTTGTCAGTTATTTTAGCCATCTGGATGCGTTGTAAGCTTTATAGAGGCTGTCTGAGCAAAGCTTTGTCAGTTATTTTAGCCATCTGGATGCGTTGTAAGCTTTATAGAGGCTGTCTGAGCAAAGCTTTGTCAGTTATTTTAGCCATCTGGATGCGTTGTAAGCTTTATAGAGGCTGTCTGAGCAAAGCTTTGACAGTTATTTTAGCCATCTGGATGCGTTGTAAGCTTTATAGAGGCTGTCTGAGCAAAGTTTTGACAGTTATTTTAGCCATCTGGATGCGTTGTAAGCTTTATAGAGGCTGTCTGAGCAAAGCTTTGTCAGTTATTTTAGCCATCTGGATGCGTTGTAAGCTTTATAGAGGCTGTCTGAGCAAAGCTTTGTCAGTTATTTTAGCCATCTGGATGCGTTGTAAGCTTTATAGAGGCTGTCTGAGCAAAGCTTTGTCAGTTATTTTAGCCATCTGGATGCGTTGTAAGCTTTATAGAGGCTGTCTGAGCAAAGTTTTGACAGTTATTTTAGCCATCTGGATGCGTTGTAAGCTTTATAGAGGCTGTCTGAGCAAAGCTTTGTCAGTTATTTTAGCCATCTGGATGCGTTGTAAGCTTTATAGAGGCTGTCTGAGCAAAGCTTTGACAGTTATTTTAACCTACTGGATACGTTGTAAACGTTGCAGTGGCTGACTAAGCAAAGATCTGGCAGTGATTTTAACCTTCTGGAAACGTTATGAATGTTGTAGAGGCTTCCTGAATAAAGATCTGGCTGTGATTGCACCCTCCTGGAAGAGTTTCAAACGATATTGTGGCTGTCTGAGGAAAGAGAAAATAACACTTCCCTTGTTTTGCAGAGAAGACTGGCGAATTCATCTCGTGTTATGCTTTCTAACTACCACGAGAGAATGCAATTCGAGCACGATACAGGGATAGAGATTGTTATAGTGCATATTTACAGAGTCATAACTGTTCAAGATTCATTTTGTTATGAGTTTTTTCATCAAATCGATCAACTGGGAATTTCAAATGATTATTTTTATCACGAAATTAGTCCCGGTTTGACTTTTCACTTGAGTTTATTCGCTTTTTCTTTCTTCATCATCATTTTGAACCTTCTTGTTATTCAATCATATGTCCCGAATTTTCCATGCCGGACTTTTTCTTACCTGTGATATCTCTCTCTCTCTCTCTCTCTCTCTCTCTCTCTCTCTCTCTCTCTCTCTCTCTCTCTCTCTCTCTCTCTCAGTTTACCAATCTCTTGTCGTTAAATTGTAAACTTCATTGACTAGTTTTTGTATTTAGAAATTAGTTTAGTTAGAACCAATCCTCCTCCTTTCTTTATTTCTTTTTCACGAACTTTCTCATACATTGTTATTTGATCTTTTTCCCACCAACACCTTTCAATTTATCCTTTCACCTTTTATTGTATTGTGGTCCCATTGTTTATAAATAAATGATATCATATTCGCTAGTACCATGCAGCTTAATGCTGGCTCAGGCTTATGATAAATGAATTTACATGGCTCTGTTATCATAATAAACGTTCTCTCGCATTCTTTATCAATTATGAATATATTTCTTTTTGAGTTGATAATAAAAAAAAAAACACGTGTATTTGCCCGTACTATAAATATAATTACGGGAATTATAGCTATTCGAATTTTCTATCCTTTATTTTTTTGAATGTCATATAGCGCTATTTCTTTAATAGAGCCCACTTGTTCATGAGAGTACGGGCGCTAACTACTTTTGAGAATGCACTTTACTGTTCTATCAGTCGTAACACAGTTTGAGAATGTATGATCGTAAATTAAACTTTCCTTTGCAAGTATGTAGCCTTCTCCTCTCTTTTCGTTATTGTTAAGCTACGGAGCATTGTTTACTCAACCGATGAAAATGCCTCTTTCGCAATCCCTTTCATTTTCATTCACCATTCTTCTATTATTGTACTTGTTAAATGATTTGCATCACTTACACTGTTAAGAATTTACATTGAAAAAACCGTAATAGTCTGGCAACATTTATTCCAGGATTTTTTTTTTTAACGTTTTAAATACGGATATATTGATGTAAAAGAGGTATATTACGGTCAACAACCCGTGAAAGATAATAACAAAGTAAAGTAGAATTACGGTCGCCTGTATTTTACTGAAATACGTTTGAGAACAGTATATTTTTTTTTGGAGAATTTCCGAATAAAATGACCGGTTTTTTTTCTAACAGTGAATATTTTATTTACTTTTAACTATTACCGCAATGACTTCCATGTAAAATGTGGCTCTGTTCACCTCACGTGAAAAAAATTATTAGGTTTTAAGCTTATTTATTACTCTCGCCTAAAAATATTAGAGAGAGCAAGCCGAGGTAGATTAATAGTGCCAAAAAATATACCAGGTAAACTAAGGAAGGCGCACAGGACATTAATCCACTACGCACCAGCATCGATAATGCAGCGACTATTTAATGTGCTGCCAGCTCATCTAAGAAACATATCAGGAGTGAGCGTAGATGTGTTTAAGAATAAGCTCGATAAACACCTAAGATGCATCCCAGACCATCCAAGACTGGAAGATGCAAAATACACCGGAAGATGCATTAGCAACTCTCTGGTGGATATACGAGGTGCCTCACACTGAGGGACCTGGGGGAACCCAAACATAAAATAAGGCAAATAAGGTAAGGCTATGTTTTGAACAGCTTAATTTGTCTTTGGTTATCTACATTAGATTTTATTTTCGAAGGCCATTCAACCCTTTCAATAAATTTCTGTTGGAGGAATCAATTATGTTTAATTAACCCAATTCTCGCAATGAACAGCAGATCAAGCGAGTCAAACGTAGAAATAAGATGGATTGTGCAGAATATTTCAGTAACAGTTGAATCCAAACCATGCCAAAGAACTCTAAAAAAGCAGAGGAAATAATTTTTATCCTTAAACGTCACAAGTTTCCATTTTACTGAAGTATTAGGATTGATAATTTGTTTCTATACACAAGCCTATTGATAATATCATAGATATGCCCTGTGTAGATGAAAAATGCTGACTATCAGAGTTGAGATTGATGATTTTGACAAACATCTTTAAATAAGGATTTCCCTGTGTCAAAACGATGTAGACCACCATCCCCGACACAGATACAGTATGTTTTGCAAATCATCACTAGTTTTTGGGACGCCAATAATGGGAGAAAAAAACAAGAGCCCGTGCTAGACCAGGTCCAAGTATTCTGAAGTCCCCGAGCATGGTTAGAGATGTTGGTAGCTAGATGGGTTAAAAGAAACACATTAAGGGATATCTATATGGACACACGAGTGCGCTTATGTCAATTGTATGATATTTCTTCCATTTTATTATTATCACTATTATCATTACTTGCTAAGCTACAACCCTAGTTGGAAAAGCAGGAAGCTATAAGCCCAGGGGCTCCAACAGGGAAGACCATGGTAAAGAAGTTATGGCACTACCCAAGACTAGAGAACAATGGTTTGATTTTGTAGTGTCCTTCTCCAAGAAGAGCTGCTTACCATAGCTAAAGAGTCTCTTCTACCCTTACCAAGAGGAAAGTAGCCACTGAACAATTACAGTGCATTAGTTAACCCCTTGACTGAAGAAGAATTGCTTGGGAATATCAGTGTTGTCAGATGTATGAGGACAGAGGACTATTCAGTGTGTGTGTAGGCAAAGAGAAAATTACCCGTAACCAGAGAAAAGGATCCAATCTAGTACTGTTTGGCCAGTCAAAAGACCCCATAACTCTCTAGCGGTAGTATCAAACATCTTATATTATACCATACAAATAAGATTATATGAATAAAAAACAATTCAAAATAATTTTTGCGACAATAATGAAAAAATACAACAACCTTACGTTTATAATAAGAAATATCGCGCAATATGTGATACTACAGTGGCTGTAGTATAGCAGACAACAATGCGATTGTTCATTAAAGGCAGTTTGCTTATTTTTGCAGAAACTACAGTGTTGATAATTTGATTATTATTACTATTACTATTATTATTATTATTATTATTATTATTATTATTATTATTATTATTACTTGCAAAGCTACAACCCCAGTTGGAAAAGCAAGATACTATAAACTTAGGGGCTCCAACAGGAAAAATAGCCCAGTGAGGAACGGAAACAAGGAAAAATACAATATTTTAAGAACAGTAACATTAAAATCAATATTTCCTTTATAATAAGACAAGAGGGTGAGAAATAAGATAGAATAGTGTGCTTGAGTGTGCCCTCAATCAAGAGAATTCTAACCCAAGATCATTCTAGGACAACAGTTCAGGGGACTATTATACTGCATGTGTTTGCCTGTGTATCTTAGTGATTGGAAGTGTTAGAAGATAATATTTCAATTATCTCGGAACACACTTGAAGGGTTTCACTGTTCTTT
The DNA here is from genome assembly GCF_036898095.1 of Palaemon carinicauda. Classification (NCBI taxonomy): domain Eukaryota; kingdom Metazoa; phylum Arthropoda; class Malacostraca; order Decapoda; family Palaemonidae; genus Palaemon; species Palaemon carinicauda. The sequence goes on from NC_090750.1 coordinate 95,175,947, forward strand.
ACTGAAAGTGTAGAATTGCGTAATCTATATTTATTTTTATGTTGATAGACCGTGGTGTGAGAGAACAGCTTCTACGTTTCTCTCAAAAATGTATTTCAAGCTATCTCACAAAGTAAAAGTGTTTTGTTGTACAAAACTTGCTGATGCTACATGGGAATTATAATTGCACAGGTTAAGAAATTGGATACATCTCTTATTATTATTATTATTATTATTATTATTATTATTATTATTATGATTATTATTATTATTATTATTATTTGCTAAGCTATAACCCTAGTTGGAAAAGCAGGATGCTGTAAGCCCAATAGATCTAACAGAAAAAATACCCCAGCGAGAAAAAGAAATAAGGAAATAGATAAACGGCAAGAGAAGTAATTAACAAATAAATAAAACAGTAATGAAACAAATATATGAACTATAAAAACTTCGAAAAACAAGATGAAAAGAAATAAGATAGAATCGTGTACTCGAGTGTACCCTCAAGCAAGAGAACTTTAATCCAAGAGAGTTGAAGACCATGGTACAGAGGCTATTGCACTACCCAAGACTAGAGAACAACAGTTTGATTTTGGAGTGTCCTTCTCCTAGAAGAGCTACTTACCATAGCTAAAAAAGTCTCTTCTACCCTTACCAAAAGGAAAGTGGCCACTGAACAATAACAGTGTAGTAGAAGAAGAATTGTTTGGTATATCGACAATCGTTTTGAGTCTAAAGCTGCTGCTTCAGATGCAGATTCTACCACTAGTCGTCTACGTCTACATGTTGAGTAAACAAGGTCACTCCTGCACTTTGGCCTTGGATGTCAGGATGCCAGAAAACTCCAAATCAATCAGTCAATCTATCCTGTAGTTTGGTTGTCAGAACCGACTCTGGGAACCAAATTTCTTTATCAGTTTTAATTTCAGTTTATCTGCTATGAAGAATTCGTTTAAAAAATCAGAACTGTTTTCTAATATGAAGTGTTAGTATATCTCTTTGAACATAATAGTTCTCTAAACGTTGGACCCATCAATAATACTCCCCTGGACATGAAGAACTATGAACTTAAAAGAAGTATCTTAAGCATTGCTTTCCTCTACGGACTTATTATCCATAGAATCAGCATTTTTCTTATTGTATTTTCTTCTTTTGCATAATAATAATAATAATAATAATAATAATAATACCACTACTACTACTACTACTACTACTACTACTAATAATAATAATAATAATAATATTGATAACAATAATGATATTAAAAATATTAATAATAATGATACTACTACTACTACTACTACTAATGATACTACTACTACTACTACTACTACTACTACTAATAATAATAATAATAATAATTATTATTATTATAATAATAATAATAATAATAATAATAATAATAATAATAATGTGATATTGAGCTTCCCTTCCCAGAATATTCTCTTCTGTTTTCTTCTACTGCATTCTTAATTGTTTCCTCAGGTTGTTTGGTCACACATTTAACAAGATTCTCTTACTTTCTTTGCTTCATAATTCGACTTCTGCCACAGAATATACATTTATCTGAAGGGAAAAGAGCAGTTGGACCACACAGATGAAAGGTCCTGAGTTTCCTCCATGAACTTGGTGCACCAAAACTTGAGAAACATCGCCTTTTTGCCAGTTTCAATGAACTTGTAAAGTTTTTTTTTTTTTTTTTTTTTTTTTTTTTTTTTTTTTTTTACACACCACTATTGATGATATACATGCATACACCATCTGTGCCATGGGCTTCCATTGTCTTGCGTTAGGGTTCTCTTGTCTGAGGGTACACGCGAGCACACGATTCTATCATATTTCTTTTCTTCTTGTTTTCTTCAAGTTTTTATAGTTCATATTTATTTTTATGTTGTTACTGTTCTTAAAATATTTTATCTTTTCCTTGTTTCCTTTCCTCACTGGGCTATTTTCCCTGTTGGGGCCCCTGGGCATAATTATAGCATCCCGCTTTTCCAACTAGGGTTGTAGCTTAGCAAGTAATAATAATAATAATAATAATAATAATAATAATAATAATAATAATAATAATAATAATAATAATATCTGATGAGAATTCCTAACAAAAATCAATTACTTTAATTTTTCTGAAATTCATCTCAGATAGTGGCCTAACAACCAAATCTGAATTGTTTTCTTCTTGATGAACAACACAAGTCTGACCAATCAAATCCTACTTTTTATACATAAGCTGGTGTCGGCTTATATGGTTTCTCATCACTTTTACCTCTTGACTCAGACATTTTGAACTAAAGTTAGCCAATCATACTTATCTCCTGCGTCCTGCAATTGAAAGATATTAAGCTCATTTGTTCAGAATTATGTATATACCAAATTACGTCAAACCGCTATTAAACTACAAAAAGAGATAAATGTTTTAATCATGTTTAATATGGTAGTAATTGATAAAAAACAGAGGATGCTTTTTAGCAGACAACTGAAATCCATTAGTTAATAACACAAGGATTATGAAAATGATCATCCCATAAAATACTTAGATTAGGGGCGGTCCAAAGTTTACTATATAAGTGCCACAAAACAAGAGTAAAGAATTTATAGTCTATGTAAGTGCCAAAATTCACACATACAGTTGTTCCTTAGAAAGTGCTTTTCTGGAATGTTTTCAGAGCTGGTTAGTTTTAAAGTGATTGTATCAAAATTTATATATTCAGCTATTCAATTCTCTAGTTACTTGTCCGTTTCCTAGTCTTTAGACAAACACAAGTAATTAACAGGCATTAATATCACCCTCTATATCTCGAATCAGATCCCTATTAGGTCTGTTGTAAGTATCAATGAAAAGAAATTTTCATAAAGTGGGGCCAGAATTCTACCCTCAAATCTACTCTTCAATCTGTGATAAATATGAGTGTATAAAAGGTTATGATACAGTCTGCATTTTTACATCTCTCTAAAAGGCACACAATATATAGTACCAACAACAACAACAATAAGAAGTGGGGAATATGGGGAAAGGAAGAGTACCCCTGGATACAATCCAGTTTATAGCTCAAAGGCAGGTACTCGGGATGGGAAAGAATAAGGAAATATGGAGAAAGAGAAGTACAGGAGAAGAATATAAGAGAGGGGCAGACCCTCTTGCGATATTAAGGAAATGGTATTATTGTGGATTGTGTTTTTTATGTAAAATTTGCAACCTGTCACAAAGAATATCTAAAAACATTCCCATACTCGCTAGCAAATTACTTCCAGTTTCTTATCACTACAAGATTTTCATTGCAAATGTCGTCTTTACTATCACGCAGTCTCGCCTCTAATCTCATTTCATTTATATTCATCTCCTTAAATCCCCTTTTGCAAAAATCAATTTCTCTTTTTTCGTTCTGATCGAGGATGCTTGACCAGGTTTATAACTTGTATTATTATCATTATTAATTGCTAAGCTACAACCCTAGTTGGAAAAGCAGAAAGCTATAAGCCCAGGGACTCCAGCAGGGAAAATAGCCCAGTGAGGAAAGAAAACAAGGAAAAATGAAATATTTTAAGAAGAGTAACAACATTAAAATAAATATCTCCTATATAAACTATAAAAACTTTAACTAAACAAGAGGAAGAGAAATAAGATAGAATAGTGTGCCCGAGTTTACCCTCAAGCAAGAGAACTCTACCCCAAGACAGTGGAAGACGATGGTACAGAGGCTATGGCACTACCCAAAATAATATTTCGAAGGATCTTACTTTCCAATGTCTGATTATCGTAACGAGTCATTACTGTGATCTAAATTTTATGTATTTGAGTAAAAAAATATATAGATATAGAGATATAGAGACCCCACCGGCTACCCTTTGAGGGTGCAATCAGACAATACGTCTTTTTTGTTGACCAGGCTGACATGAGTCTTTTTATAGTTTATTTATGACATATTTGTTTTTGATGTTGCTAATAGTTTATATATGACATGTCTGTTTTGACGTTGTTACTTTTTTTAGAATGATTTATTGTTAATTTGTTCTCTTCATTTATTTATTTCCTTATTTCCTTTCCTCACTGGGCTATTTTTCCCTGTTGGAGCCCCTGGGCTTATAGCATCTTGCTTTTCCAACTAGGGTTGTAGCTTGGATAGTAATAATAATAATAATAATAATAAAACTTTTAGTTCACGTTTGATAGACCGTGGATAGCTCCAGCTTTACCGCCCACCAGACCTGATTGGGTATCGGTATCTGCTGCCGTGAAAAGAAAAAAAGTAAGCAAATAGAGACACCTACCAACGGAGTGTTCTTCTCACTTGTTACTTTCTCCTCGGTATCGCATTGAAGGATACGATACAAATGGTAAGAGGACGAAGAGAGCGGGGAATTTGAGGTTTTCTTTTTTTTGACGGTGTTTCGTTGCCTGCTTTAGATACAACAGCTTTCCTTGGAAAGTCTTTATTACATAAAATAAAGTAAGATAGTAATTTGCTTTTTTGTTTAGTATTATATATTGATAGAGTAGGCTTTAATACCCCAACTATATATATATATATATATATATATATATATATATATATATATACCTGTATATGTATATATATACATATATATATATATATATATATATATATATATATATAGGTCTATACTGTATATATATATATATATATATATATATATATATATTTATATATATATTTGTGTGTGTGTGCGTGTGCGCGTGCTTCAGTGTATATATATATATATATATATATATATATATATACATATATAATATATATGTATGTATGTATATATATATATATATATTTATATATATATTTATATATATGTTTGTGTGTGTGTGTGTGCGCGTGCTTCAGTATATATATATATATATATATATATATATATATATATATATATATATATATATATATATATATATATATAGATATATTATTTAGCTTGAAATGTATGGCCTTTCATAAAACCATTGGCTACACAGAAATGTGTTCTCTTTAGAGGGCGTAGCTCCTGCGTATATAGCTAGACATAATAGAAAACTTAAAATATAAATGTTTCATCACTATGTAAATATAGAGGTAATTAATGCATCGTTAAACAGAGGGCTCCTCGCCTACCATTGATTTCAGACAGCAATGCTGATAGCATTCATCATGTATAAATATTTTTTCCAATCATTTAAAGATACATGAATCTTTCTCTGGTAGTCTTAAATTTCCTATTTCATCCATTTTTCATTTAAGTGCATGTACATTAACTACTTTAATTACAAAGTATAAATCTCAGGGAAATAAGGCCAGATCTCAGTAGTAGGTTGGCCAGGGCACCAGCCAACCGTTGAGATACTACCGCTAGAGAGTTAAGGCGACTTTTGACTGGCCAGACTGTACTACATTGGATCCTTCTCTCTTGTTTTGTTGAAGTTTTTATTGTTTATATAGAACATACTTATTTCAGTGTTGTTACTCTCCTTAGAATATAATATTTTTCCTTGTTTCTTTTCCTCACTGGGCTATTTTCCCTGTTGGAGGCCCTTGGCTTATAGCATCCTGCTTTTCCAACTAGGGTTGTAGCTTAGCAAATAATGATAATAATAATAATGATAATAATAATAATAATAATGGTAATAATAATGGATAGCAATTGCCTGATGTAACACATAACGGGAGAAGTCAAGGAAAATCCTTTAGTAAATCGCCTATTTCACACTTTCCAGAATTGTAGGAAAATAATCCAGAAAGAATTAATTCGATTCACTGACAGGTGTAAACTAGCATCGCAACTAACAATTTTAAAGCAAAGTTGAAATCTGTGATTGTTGTATCATATAAAGTAAGAAAGAATAGTGATTTAATTCCTTGGCAGGTTCGATCGCATTTCTAGCTCTCCTATACCCTACCATACGTGAGATGATGACATACCTAAACCAGTGTTAAGCACAAGCAATAATTGCAGCACACACTAAAGGTGTTCAACATCCAAACATTTTAATCGAATAAACATTTTAGTGACGTGAGAGTTATTGCTTCATGATCTCGGTATAGTTCAATGAGTCATTTATTGCATCAGACAGTTATGGATAAGCGCTAGATTCAAGAAAGTTTTCATTTATCTTCTATTCATTTTACGACTGGAGGCGTTGACCCTACATTAATCCTGAAACTGGTCTGAGCATGTACAAGACCAGTGTAGAGTTACTGGAATAAATTTGGGTACCCCGAGAGACAGTTAACCGATTTATTTGCTGCGTTCAGTCCTTATACGTTAACAACCCATTATCTCCTCTATAGCGGTTACATTTGAAAACATTGAGCAATTTCACGAAATTTAATTGTAAGCATTATGAAGATATAAGATAAAAATAATAGTAGATAACCACAAAATATACCATTAAAAGAGATATTGAAACTTGTGAATAAAAACAGATTAAAAATTAAATGACAAAATCCATGAGGAGGATAACCAACATAGGTGACAATACATTCCCTTGGAGTACTCCCCTGTTCACTGGAAATTTGTTTGATAGGATTCCATTAACATTAACTTTGCACTTGCTATACTTTTTACATCTATCTATGAATAGCCAGGCCTTGACGTATGCTATTATAGCCCATATGATTAAATACGTAGAAATTACAGTTTGTCATAAATCATAATTGAAGTTATTAAAAGGAAGTAACTTTCGTTTGTAGACGTAAATGGAATGATAAGTTTTATAAAGTACAAAACAGCGGACGCAAAATATGTTGGTTATTCATAAAAAATGAAAGTAAGAGACATATGCATACCAAATATATAAATTCATAGGTTTGATATATCATAGTTTTTCTTCAAAATAACTGAAAGATAAATAATACAACGCTGAATAGATTTTTTAATATATTTCGTACGTAGATGTGACCTAGGTAGATTAGTATTTGTATTTATTTGTTATTTTTTCAAGTTTTTTTTTTTTAAAGTAATAATAGTATATCAGATATTCATTATATATAGAGTAGTTTCAGTGCTTACTCAAAATACTGTTTAGTGATTTTATCTTTTAATTTCTAATGGTAGCATAAGTTTTAATTGAAGAATTGGTCACGATTTGTCGATTTATCTGCACAAGAAAGTAAACAATCAGGTGAACCAAACCTTTATGAAAACAAATATAGTGTTCTCCCTGGTGGCAAAGCGTATAAACGTCTTTAAACCTTTTATGAATCTGCCTGCTGCTGCCTACGATGCCTTAGATGACCGCGGAGGTAGCAGCAGTAGGGGATTCAGCATTATGAAGCTTCATCTGTGGTGGATAATGTGGGAGGGTGGGCTGTGGCACCCTAGCAGTACCAGCTGAACTCGGTTGAGTTCCTTGTTAGGCTGGAGGAACGTAGAGAGTAGAAGTCCCCTTTTTTGTTTTTGTTTCATTTGTTGATGTCGGCTACCCCCCAAAATTGGGGGAAGTGCCTTTGGTATATGTATGTATGAATCTAAATTCTAGACCGCTCCCATAAATAAAATCTTGCATTGTCTCATTTCAAAAATTTCACAACAAATTTAGAATCTTCTTCATCCATCAACGTGCTTTTTCCCATTGTATGGGAGTAAGTACGGTTGCCTTCTTTTTTGAAGGACTTTGCTTTGGCTTTTGGGGTAACCCTTAGACCCGATCGGCTGCCCTGCCTGACATCGCTTAGACCCCAGTTGCGTAGGTTTAAGTTTGTACCCGTCACCAGCGTCTTTCCTCCCAGCAGTTGCAATATGCATATTATTCTTACAATAATGTTCATTAGGAGTCTTTGATTCAGAATTTGACAAAAAAGGGACAGAAGTAAGGCCAAATCATCTGCTGAGAAAATGACGTTACATTGTAATTACCTCCGTCAATGAAGTTGGAAGGAGGTTAGGTTTTATCCCCTTTTTGTGTGTTTGTTTGTGTGCGTGCGTTTGTTCTTGAACAGATTCCAGGCTACAATTTTAATCGTAGAATGATGAAACTTGAAGGGATTAACTTTTATGTGAAAAGCTGAAAATGGTTAAATGTCCAATTCACGTAATCCGCCATAAGTTTGGAAATCATTGTCAGAGACTTCAAACTTGGTTCATATTTGAAATTATGAAAATCCAAGCCAATTAATACATGTTAAGGTTGAAGGTCAAGGTCGAGTCCAGGGTCTCGGTCAAGCAAAAGGTTATATTCCGGTCATCAACCATACTGCTATAATTTTAATTGTAAAGTAATGGAACTTGCAGACATTTTAAACTGTTATGTAAAGAGCTGTCAAGGTCAAAGGTCAAGGTGGAGTCTAAGGTCAAGGTCAAGCAAAAGGTTAAATTCCAGTCATGCACCATGGGGCCACAATCTTAATCGTAAAGTAATGAAACTTTCAGGGATTAACAGTTATGTAAAACGTGGTAAGGATTAAATTTGGGAAGGTCAAGGTCAAAGGGCAAGGTCACGGTAAAGCAAAATGTCCAATTTACGTAATCAGTCCTAAATTTGGACATTGTTGTCACAAAGACGTCAAAGTTTGTTCATATTTGATGGCAGAAAAAATCCACGCTAACTCATAAATGTTAAGGTTGAAGGCCAAGGTCGAGTCCAAGGTCAAGCAAAAGGTCAAATTCCAGTTATCAATCATACGGCCACAATTTTAATTGTAGATCAATTAAACTTGCATGAATTTTAAACAGTTACGTAAAGAACTGGAAATAATGGAATTTTAGAAGGTCAAAGGTCAAGGTCAAGGACGAGCAAAACGTCCAATTCACGTAATCAGCTCTAAGTTTCGGCATCCTTGTCAAAGAGGCTTCAAACTTGGTTCACATTTGTGCGTGTGAAAATCTAGGCTAATTAATACATGTTAAGGTCAAAGGTCAAAGGTCAAGGTCGTGCAAAAGGTCGACCTAAATAATCTGCCGTGGTGGAGGTCTGCACTCTCAGAGTGCTTTTTTAGTTCTTGAATGGAATTAAGATAATTTTAACCAATTCTATAGAAGGATTAATTGATGCTATTATTTGGTAAAGGTCACATTCACTGCTTGAATTCCTTAAATAAGGAAGTATAGCTAAAATCTGTAGAATTACACTGGGTTGTAATTTGTTTAATGAATTGTATGAATATACAGAAATCGTAAAGAATTCATTGCCCTTCCCTTCAGTATGCATCATATGAAAATATTTTCAAACCCTTCTGTAACTCATCTTACAAAAATACAACGCAGAAAATGACTCCGGTCGCAAAAACTTGTCAACAATGCTACCAACACATTAGCCGAAGAAAATCATATTTGATAACATCTCTATACCTCATCATCAATGAATAATTCACCCGAATCTCCATAACCGACCATATTTGTAACCTTTACTATATCATTTTATATTGAATAAAAATCATTTAGATATTTTTTGTCGAGTGATAGGTAGCTCGATGTAGGTTCAATGATATTTACGTAGATTCACACCCCACCCTGATACTGTAAATAAGGAATCCGGTCAGGACAGCAAATATTTCTTTTTTGGCTTGTGTATGTGGGGGGAGGGGGGGGGGGGGAAGGGAGGGGCTTTCTACAGCCCACAACCAGCTTTACTGGATTGCAAAATTGTTCAATCTTACTGCAGGAATGTACCCCTCGACTTATGCCATCTATGGAGAAGAAGTCCTGAAGAAAGTCTGACGCATTGTTTTCATATTCATATATGATTCATGAATGTGACTCCTTGTAATATATTATTTTTGTCACAGTACCTCTAATGTTTCTTATTCTATAATATATATATATATATATATATATATATATATATATATATATATATATACACGCATATATATCTATCTATATGTATACATATATATATATATATATATATATATATATATATATATATATATATATGTATATATATATATATATATATATATATGTATATATATATATATATGTATATATATACATATATATATATGTATATATGCATATATATATATATATATATATATCAATACATATAAAGTTTTATTTAATTATTTTATCACTTTTTTAATCTTGAAATCAGAATTGGCATGTGGCTTATAATATTTTAAGAATATGCTATCTCATTAACAGAGTAAAATACCATCAAATATAATTATTTTCTCATAATTTTCTATTTCCTCTTTTAAATTTTGTTTCCATATCTTTTCACTACAATCAAACCAATCTCTGTTTTTATCATGGATGGTTTCCTTTTCGACTCAAACTATTTGAAACATGATTCTAGAAGATCTCGCGTATCAAAGGGTGGAATGTTCGGGTGGAAAATAACAACAGGAAATTATTTTCACTCTCTTTTGATATGCTTACAGGATTGGATAGAATCCATATTCATATCAAATGTATCTCTCTGGTTTAGTGTTTTAGACACTGAACAGCTAGTAGAAAATAATACATTCTTTTTTAGTTAACTATTTTAGAAGACTCCAGTAATGTTATATTAACCACAATATTTGTTTATTAAATACAAATTTCTGTTTCTCGTGGCTACTTTTTAAGTTTTTCAGCATCATGCATCATACTTGGTCAAACACACACACAAACATACTTACATATAATTATATATATATATATATATATATATACGTATATATATATATATATATATATATATATATATATATATATATATATATATATGTGTGTGTGTGTGTGTGTGTGTGTGTGTGTGTGTGTGTATTCTGAAAAAGTGTTTTATTTCTTCCATTCGATCTTGTTTCAGGTATTGTTCTCCTGCTTGGTCTTCAGCTGCAGGACAGGAACTTACCGTCTATTTAATTTCTTATTCCTGATCTGGATATTAATAGTTGGCTCCGTCGTTTATTTTTAGTTCGTTATGATTGTTACATAAGATTTTTTATAATTCTGACCATCCTTAAAATTCAGATCTTCCCGGACAGCTCCATCCTGTTCGTAATTCCATGCATGCAGTTAATTCTATTGGCCAGACCTTCTTCCTCATGTGGCTTGATACTACAAAGTGTTCTATAGGTTTTATTCCAGTTGTGACCAAGTTGTGGAATGATCTTCCTAATCGGGTAGTTGAATCAGTAGAACTTCTAAAGTTCAACCTTACAGTAAATGTTTTTATGTTGAACAGGCTGACATAAGTCTTTTTATAGTTTATATATGAAATATCTGTTTTGATATTGTTACTGTTTTTATTTTGTTTTAATTGTTTTTTATTTCTCATATCGTTTATGTATTTCCATATTTCCTTTCTTCACTTGGCTATTTCTCTCTGTTAGAGCCCTTGGGCTTACAGCATCTTGCTTTTCCAACTAAGGTTATAGCTTAGTTAATAATAATAATAATAATAATAATAATAATAATAATAATAATTATAATAATAATGATAATAATAACAATAATAATAATAATAATAATAATAATAATAATAATAATAATAATAATAACAGCTATAATAATAATAATAATAATAATAATAATAATAATACTATACTGTAAATATATGTACTTTAAATGTATATCTTGCAAAAGATAATGAATATACGTACTTATGACGAACAGTGGATATGGGACTGAAATGAAAAGAAGGGTAAGCATTGGATGGAGAGCTTATGGTAAACAAAATGAGATCATGAAAAGTGAAAGGCCACTTTCTCTAAAAAGAAAAGTATCTAATCAGATGGTCCTACCAGTATTGACTTATGCATCAGAAACTTAGGGGCGTAGAACATAAGCTAGTTAAAACTCAAACAGCTATGGAAAGTATAATGATGGGAATAATACTGAGACTGAGAGAAGGCAACATGGATACGAGAGCAGACGAAAGTAGAGGATATTTTAACCACATGTATAAAAAGAGAAGTGGACAAGGGCAGGATATATCACGAAAATGACATATTATAGATGGGCATTAAGGACAACAGAATGGGTCCATAGAAACTGCAAAAGAAGCAGGGGAAGGAAGAGAAGAGGATGGATCGACGAAGTAAGAAAATTTTTGGGTATAAACTGACAGAAGAACCGTAAATATATATATATATATATATATATATATATATATATATATATATATATATATATATATATATATATATATATATATATATATATATATATATATATATATACATGTGTGTGTGTGTGTGTGTATAATCATGGGATATTGCTAAACGTGAGAAGAGAGAGAGAGAGAGAGAGAGAGAGAGAGAGGGAGAGAGAAAGAATTTAAGCATCAGTGAATGATTGAAAGGCTCTCTTGTAATGGACCAAATATGACCTCAGAATGTTATTGTCAAATCTTTTGACTAAATATCACTTTGAAATCGCAATAATTTAAACCGAAATCATTGGTTGGGGGATAAAGTCTCCATGAAAACTCGAGAGCGCATGCAGGACACACGCATGATCTGCCGCCCAATGTCCCAATTGTATAACTTACACGGAATATCCATTAACTCCAGTTCGTATTTTAAGATTCAGCCCGTTCATTGAGCTTAGGAGCACTTGCTCCAGGAGGCCAGTGCGTTCAAAGTGGCCGGCCATTCACCCAACGTAGGATTGACCAGACGGATGCCGAAAACTAGCGCTACTTCTTCTTCTTCTTCTTCTTCTTCTTCTTCAGACTCGGTCAGCCACCGACACTTAACTTTCTCTTCTGGTTAGATCTTGGTCCTCCATCCGACATAATGGTGCAATCCTGACTCACGTCAGTCAACAGCAAAATCAAGTTACAAAGCTACTGCAAGCAGTCCTCAAAGTAATATATCCCACTTTAATTCGGCAAACCATACATCATAGCCCTCTTAATTATAATTGATTAAGAGTAATTCAGATGTTTGTCATCTATGAGTTTCTTCTTGGGAGTAATCATGTATAATCGATTAAAATTTAGTAGATGATATGTATGGATGAAAGGTAAACAAATAAGACGAATATAAAGTTAATCTCTTCATTTGCAAGAAGGACATTCCAAAATCAAACCATTGTTCTCTAGTTTTGGGTAGTTCCATAGCCTCTGCACCATGGTCTTCCACTGTCTCTTGGGTTAGAGTTCTCTTGCTTGGGGGTACACTCTGGCACACTATTCTATCTAATTTCTCTTCCTCTTGTTTTGTTACATTTTTTTTTGTTTTATATAGGAAACATTTATTTTAATGTTGTTACTGTTCTTAGAATATTTTATTTTTCCTCGTTTCCTTTCCTTACTGGGATTATAGCATCCTGCTTTTCAAACTAGGGCTGTAGCTTAGCAAGCAATAATAATAATAATAATAATAATAATAATAATAATAATAATAATAATCGCTAAATTAACATCAAACTGAACAACAAAATTAGTTAAAAGAATGAAAAATGTAAGCACACTTTGTAGGGGTTCAGATCTTTCATGACATAATCTGTTGAAATAACAAAGTATTGAACATTTTCTAAGAATTATGATTTCAAGTTTCAGATAAAAGAAATAAATCCCGATAAAATTCATTCACGTTTATCGATTACTATATCTAATGATGGTATTATTGGAAATTATAAATCCATGACTACGAAATAATATCAATATCATCATTGTTCTCAATCGATTCTCAAGTCAAAACAACAGCCAAATAACGGCACGACATTTCTAAAGCTAAAATTATGATGGAGAATTTTTATTATTATTATTATTATTATTAATACTTGCTAAGCTATAACCCTACTTGGAAAAGCAGGATGCTATAAGCCTAAGGGCTCCAACAGGGGATATAGCCCAGTAAGGATAGGAAATAAGGAAAAACTACAAGAGAAGGTTAAGAAAATTAATAACTTTAAGATAAACCTTTCATATATAAACTATAAAAACTTGAAAATAACAAGAGGATAAAAACTTCAAAATAACAAGAGGAAGAGAAACAAGATAGAATAGTGAGCCCCAGTGTACCCTCAAGCAAGAGAACTCTACCCCAAGACAGTGAAAGCCCATGGTGCAGAGGCTATGGCACTACCTAAGACTAGAAAACAATGGTTTGATTTTGGAGTGTCCTCCTAGAAGAGCTGCTTACTATAGCTAAAGAGTCTCTTCTACCCTTACCAAGAGGAAAATAGCCATTGAACAATTTCAGTGCAGTAGAAGAAGAATTGTTTGGAAATTTCTGTTGTCAAGTGTATAAGGAAAGAGGAGAATGTGTAAAGAATAGGCCAGACTATTGTGTATGTGTTGGCAAAGAGGAAATGAGCCGTAGCCAGAAAGAGGGACCCAATGTAGTACTCTCTGGCCAGTCAAAGGACCCAATAACTCTCCACCGGTAGTATTATACGGGTGGCTGGTGCCGTGGCCAACCTACTACCTATATAAAAGGAGAAAACATATTCGATTTTGTACGTGCCACTTAGTTGGATTCCGAAACGCATCTATAATATACAGTTATAATATTTTCACTGAAGTCTCTATAAAGAGAAAATATGATTTTGGTGACAGGTCTTTAACATATTTCAAAACGTCAAGAAAATGCATGTACTTACTGTAATCATAAGTGTGTCAACTTACTCGTGACAGTATAATGCAAAGAATGAAACTTTTATATGTCTTCATCAATTTGGGATAGGAACATCGAAAAAAATGCAACGGAGGAGTGGAGACATTCTCTTAATCAAATGTCCGTTTGTTTATAAAGTACGTAGTAAAGGAAGAAAGAAGACCAGTGGGAAGAACCTCAATGAGACTTCATTGGAATAAGACAAACTCCCCCAGAGTCACCATCTACTTGATATAAATAAAAGATGTAAAAGACTACCATTGTGGCTGCATAGAAACTGATATGCATATGGTATATATCTGTCCCTAGTTAAGGTAGGCGCCTCACTTGGGGGTGGTTGTCATTAAAATATTGCCGGAGCATTTATGTTTTGCTACCCATATTAAAAATTGGTTGTTTTGGTTTTATAACTTGCTCAATAAATGCTCTAAATTGAAAACTAGTAATAGGTTAAGGACTTTAAAGCTAGATTTTGAAGCAGATTTAAAGAAGACTTTAAAGCTAGATTTTGAAGCAGATTTAAAGAAGACTTTAAAGCTAGATTTTGAAGCAGATTTAAAGAAGACTTTAAAGCTAGATTTTGAAGCAGATTTAAAGAGGACTCTAAAGCTAGATTTTGAAGCAGATTTAAAGAAGACTTTAAAGCTAGATTTTGAAGCAGATTTAAAGAGGACTCTAAAGCTAGATTTTGAAGCAGATTTAAAGAAGACTTTAAAGCTAGATTTTGAAGCAGATTCAAAGAAGACTTTAAAGCTAGATTTTGAAGCAGATTTAAAGAAGACTTTAAAGCTAGATTTTGAAGCAGATTTAAAGAAGACTCTAAAGCTAGATTTTGAAGCAGATTTAAAGAAGACTCTAAAGCTAGATTTTGAAGCAGATTTAAAGAGGACTCTAAAGCTAGATTTTGAAGCAGATTTAAAGAAGACTTTAAAGCTAGATTTTGAAGCAGATTTAAAGAAGACTAAAGCTAGATTTTGAAGCAGATTTAAAGAAGGATGAAAATACGGCAATGGCCATAATAGCGGATATTATTGTAGGGATATTATGGACTGGAAGATAATTAGGATTTTTAAGTACTGGCCCGCAATTGCTTAAATATATTATAATCAGAATGATAAATACGTTTAATGTAAATGAAATAGGATTTAAAACTTCTAATATAAAAGTATTCACGAGTCGATACATTTTTTATTTAAAAAACATATTTAGATAAATAGTAAAAATTGCAATTGTAAATGCAGTATATGAATTATTAACGTATATATACGACGATGTATATATAAATTATAAATTGTAAGATTGTAAATGTTTATTCCATAGGAAAAAAAAAGAAAAAACAGCGTGACGAAAAAAAATCGTGACAAAAAAGATCATGACAAAAAAAAAAAAAAAAAAACATGACAATAAAAAGGAAAAAAAAAACAAAAGAACATCGTGACAACAAAAAACGTGACGAAAAAGAAACCTGAAAATAAACCTGAAAAAAAAACATCATGATGAAATGAAAGAACATCGTGACAAAAAAAAAAAAAAAAAAAAAAAAACCATCGTGACGAAAAATATACCAGACGAAAAAGAATCATGATGAAAAAAAAAACATCATAACGAAAAAAAAACCGTTACGAAAAAAAAATCGTGAAAAAAAAAATCAAGACGAATATAAAAACATTGTGACGAAAAAGAAAAAACATCCTGACGGAAAAAAAAAAACGTGATGAAAAAAACATCCCGACGAAAAAAAACATGTGAAAAAAAAAAACATCGTGACGAAGAAAAAAACCTCCTGACCAATAGAAAAAAAAATGACTATCGTGACGGGACTGAAGAGACCCAAATCCAAGCAATTTGAAGAGAACTGGATCACACCGAGTCCCCGGTGTGACGGTCTGAACGATCCCCCGGTCTCAGAATTCTCCTTGACATTGTATAATGGTTCTTTTCCGCCATTAGCTCGCTTCGCTCGCATGAAAATGAAACATCAAGCTCGTATGTACTGGCAAGCGGTAATGTTGAGCTGCGCACGCTAACATTACAAGAAAATAAAACATCAACCTCGTATGCACTGGCAAACGGTAATGTTCGCGCATGCGCAGATTATCAAGGGGAATTCTGAGACCGGGGGATCGTTCAGACCGTCACACCGGCACCCAAAACCCGTAGAGTTAACGACTGGGGAAACGGGGTCTAATCATATTATAATAAATCTGCTGCATTATGAATTATCAAGTCTCAACACTAACTCAGTTATATCACAAGACATAAGCTGCAATTGAGACCATAAACGAAGCAAGCTGACTTCAGCCACATGATCTTCCTAATCGGGTAGTTGAATCAGTAGAACTTCAAAAGTTCAAAGTTGGAGCAAATGCTTTTTTGTTGACCAGGCTGACATGAGTCTTTTTATAGTTTATTTATGACATATTTGTTTTTGATGTTGTTAAGAGTTTATATATGACATGTCTGTTTTAACGTTGTTACTTTTTTTAGAATGATTTATTGTTAATTAGTTCTCTTCATTTATTTATTTCCTTATTTCCTTTCCTCACTGGGCTATTTTTCCCTGCTGGAGCCCCTGGGCTTATTGCATCTTGCTTTTCCAACTAGGGTTGTAGCTTGGATAGTAATAATAATAATAATAATTACCAAAAATGTCCCGGTCAACGTCAAGATGTGAGGCAAGCGACTTTCAGGTTTTTAGAATATAAAAAAAAAAATTCAACGGCGTTTTTTTTTTTTTTTTTTTAGAACACGAAATATAAACTTCAACTTCTATCGTCATTTTGTAATAGAAATAATTCTTCTAATAAAAGGGTTTTTATATTTTTTATAGCATAAACGGCAAATTATAGTTTCTATTTCATACTTCGGATGATAAAAAGAAAATAGTATTTTGACTACTCTTCATGACTATAATGAAAAATAAAACAAAGTTAAGCTTTTTCATATTTTGCAAATGATAAAAACCTGAAGAAAAAATAAGATTATTCTGGACACTTGATAATACAAATACATCGAATTTTTTTTTTTTTTTTTTTTTTTTGCCTAGGTATCATATTTATTCTGATACTGAAATATTCGCCGTTTAGGTCTAGCGTAGACAACATATGTTAGATACCTATCTGATGTGCCATTCTTAATCTTTAGCATTTACTAGACAAACTAATAGATAACTAATAAGTGCTTAAAACAATTATTTTGTAACAAGTTAGTTCTTATTTCTGA
>NC_090750.1:95196124-95218624 GCF_036898095.1 Palaemon carinicauda
ATGTATTTATATCTCTATTTAGTAAACAACGCATATTGTATTTTTTCGAAATTGAATTAGTAATGTTTTCTAATCAATCAATCAATCAATATATATATATATATATATATATAGAGAGAGAGAGAGAGAGAGAGAGAGAGAGAGAGAGAGAGTAACTAAGTAGGTGGAAAATGGATGGGGAAGTACCATGTTTAATGATTTGAAATTATATCACCGAATTAAAGGATAACAAACAGAGAGGAACGCAGGTTAGCAATGCACATGTGTGAGAAAAGTTACCATAAATGTAAAAATTGTATTGTAATGACTTTATTAATGAAAGCTATAAAAAAAAAACCTGTAATAACAAGAAACTTGTGGTAAAGAATTTTTCAAGATGTCCAAATCCATTAAGAGACAAAGAAACTAAATAACTATGTATACATGAGACAAAACGTTTTGTATGTATACATAAGATGTATAGATGAATCTCTATAAATATGTTTACTTCCCAATGTATTGGTGTAATAAAATTTGATGTGAACAGGAAACTAAAAAATAAGAAATCATATTAATTTTTATCTATACCATACTCAAATGAACAATTGTTTGTTATACTCAGTGCAGCGAGAAATGGACGATAGAGGGGGCACGGGGTTTTAAACGGATTCGCCCACTGTTGCCACATATCCACAGCTCACCTGTTCCACCTCCTTATCCCCTCTCTCTCTCTCTCTCTCTCTCTCTCTCTCTCTCTCTCTCTGTTTTATATATATTGACTTATAGATTTAAATACATATCACCGCTTGCATTGGAATTCAAAGATTTGCTGCAAACTATGAAGGTGAGTGAACTCGACCCTGAGCCATCTTTCTTTATTTGGGCTTAGGACTGACATGCATGAATCACTTTTATATCAAGAGCTCAGGTAGGGAATCAAAAATATTTCACTTCATAAAAATAAGGAGCAAATGCTTTTTTGTTGACCAGGCTGACATGAGTCTTTTTGTAGTTTATTTATGACATATTTGTTTTTGATGTTGTTAATAGTTTATATATGACATGTCTGTTTTGACGTTGTTACTTTTTTTAGAATGATTTATTGTTAATTTGTTCTCTTCATTTATTTATTTCCTTATTTCCTTTCCTCACTGGGCTGTTTTTCCCTGTTGGAGCCCCTGGGCTTATAGCATCTTGCTTTTCCAACTAGGGTTGTGGCTTGGATGGTAATAATAATAATAACAATAATAATAAGGATAATTTGTATATTGTTATTGATATAATTGAAAATAATGATAGTGATTGTAATGATGAAGATGATAATGATATTAAATACACTTCTCTTTGTAAAAATTCATAACAGAGCATTAGTTTCATGATATAGCTAAGTAAGGTGACGCAGTTCCGGTAGGCCCTGCTGCTGCCTCCGATGCCTTAGATGACCGCGGAGGTAGCAGCAGTAGGGGACTCAGCATTATGAAGCTTCATCTGTGATGGATAATGTGGGAGGGTGGGCTGTGGCACTCTAGCAGTACCAGCTGAACTCGGTTGAGTTCCTTGTTAGGCTGAAGGAATGTAGAGAGTAGAGGTCCCCTTTTTTGTTTTATTTCATTTGTTGATGTCGGCTACCCCCCAAAATTGGGGGAAGTGCCTTGGTATATGTATGTAATTCTGGATAAAATCCCAGGAAATGGATCTCATACGCAGACAGAGAGAGAAGCCAAGCACGTCTTGCATATTAAACATTACAAATCCTATGTCTTTCTCCTCCTACCGGTTAATAGCTTCGTGGAATTTCAATCCCTTTCACTTTCATAATATGTCGTTGACGAAAGGGTTAGGAAATAGATTGCAAGTCTAGATTAAACCTGTTGCGTCCTTAACCGTCGTGCGAGTATACACTTTCCACAGACATATATTTCAGGGGTTGTATCTGATGTACATTATTACTGGAACATGAAAGTGAACGATTAGCATTTTGACCAAGCGGATATTGTATTACTAAATGTATTACTTACTTTTTAATCTTATTTTAAAATGTTTTTTTCTTTTTAAATCTAAAACAAGTACAGAAATAAAAGAATTAAGGGGCCTGGATAGGAGGTTAGAACCAAGCCATTAATTTGAATGAGCTAAATGACATTATTATTTTCTTTTTCTTTAGGAGAAATTTTTCCTAACATAACGCAAGTGCACATGATGTATATTTTTACTTGTTTTGTCACTATCTAAGATATTTCAATTAACTAGTCTGCATTTTTATTTGAAGTATGGATTTTTAAAAAATCTAATGTATGCTAATTACGCGAATCATTAAAAGAAACAAATATACATTCTGGGGATAAATGTGTCAGGATCCGGTTCCTATTTCTTCTGAAGAGATAGTCATCAGAATGTCAGACATGCAAACCCAATCCTCCAACGTGGCCGCCATAAGCTGACCCAAACATACGAAAACGTTAGAAAATAGGCTATAGATGGTAACAAGTGGGTAAATAGCATGACTATAAGATTGTATGCACAGGATAAGGAGAGGAGTTTGTAGGTTAAGAATTTAAACGATTAAAACAGTTTGACTGGCCAGAAAGTATTTAATTGGATCCCCCTATCGCTGGTAACAGCTCATTTTGTCTTTGCCTACACATACACTGAATAGGCTGGCCTATTCTTTCCATATTCTCCTCTGTCCTCATACACCTGACACCACTAAGATTACCAAACAAATTTTCGTCGCTCCATGAGTTAACTTCTGTACTGTAATTCTTCAATGGCTACTTTCCTTTTGGCAAAGGGTAGAAAGGACTCTTTAGCTATGGTAAGCAGCTCTTCTAGGAGAAGGACACTCCAAAATCAAATAATTTTTGTCTGGTCTTGGGTAGTGCCATAGCCTCTGTACCATGTCTTTCTGCTGTCTTGGATTAGAGTTCTCTTGCTTGAGGGTACAATCAGGCACGCTGTTCTGTCTTCTTTCTCTTCCTCTTATTTTTTTGAAGTTTTTATAGTTAATATGTGATGGATCTAATTTAATTTTGTTACTGTTCTTGAAAATTTTACTTTCATTGTTTATTCTTCTCTTAGAGTGTATTCATTTGCTTGTTTCCTTGCCTCACTAGGCTATTTTTTCCCTTTTGGAGCCCTTGGGCTTATAACATCTTGCTTTACCAACTAGGATTATAGCCTAGTTTGTAATAATAGTAATAATAATAATAATAATAATAATAATAATAAGAATGATTGGTAGTGAAAATATTGGGCCCAACCACAGAAGTAACCCCCTACATTCAATGTAGCGAGAAATGGATGATTGGGGAGGACACCTAGATTTAAACGGATCCCCGCCTGGTATGTCTCCAGAGATCAGCCGTTCGCTCTCCAAAACATCTCTCTCTCTCTCTCTCTCTCTCTCTCTCTGTTGCTCTATAAATTAGTGTATTCTCAAAATTATTTCCTCTCTCTCTCTCTCTCTCTCTCTCTCTCTCTCACTTTGCCATTCCTTTCATGAAGTTCCGGTTTTGGCTATGAAGGTAGCTATATTATTATTATTATTATTATTATTATTATTATTATTTATTTATTTATTTATCATTATTATTATTATTATTATTATTATTATTATTATTTTAATTACTTTCTAAGCTACAAGTAAGCTCAGTAACGAAAGGAAACAAGGAAAAATAATATATTTCAAGAACAGTAACAACATTAAAATAAATATTTCCTATATAAACTATAAAAACTTTAACAAAACAAGAGAAAGATAAATAATACAGAATAGTGTGCCCGTGCATACCCTCGAGCAAGAGAACTCTCACCCAAGACAGTGGGAGACCATGGTACAGAGGCTATGACACTACCCAAGACCAGAGAACAATGGTTTACCAAGAGGAAAGTAGCCTCTGAACAATTGCAGTGCAGTAATTGACCCCTTGAACAAAGAAGAATTGTTTGGCAATCTCATTGTTGCCAGGTGTACGAGGACAGAGGAGAATATGTAAAGAGTAGGCCAGACTATTTAATGTGTGTGTAGGCAACCGGAATATGAACCGTAACCAGCGAGAAGAATTCAATGTAGTACTGTCTGGGCAGTCAAAGAAACTAATAAACATCTAGCAATAGTATCTCAACAGGTGGTTGGTGCCCTGGCCAACCTATTACCTACATGGCGAGGTTGAAGCAGGGAAATGGTCCAATGACAAAATTTTTGGCGTAGCAGAGTGGCAACGTCTGGCATATGCCATATTTAGGATTGAGGAAATCTTTATACGGTAAACGCACCTCAAATTTTACCTCACTGGTGGGTGTGGAACTAGAGTTAGAATAATTTTCGATACAATTTTGGAAATACGCCAATTTATATAAAACAGAGAGAGAGAGAGAGAGAGAGGAGAGAGAGAGAGAGAGAGAGAGGGTAAGGAGGTGGAACAGGTGAGCTGTGGATATGTGGCAACAGTGGGCGAATCCGTTTAAAACCCCCGTGCCCCTTCTATCGTCCATTTCTTGCTGCACTGAGTATAACAAACAGTTTAAGATTACTGGACAAGGCTGCACTCACTCTATCGTTCATACAGATGAAAGGATAGAATCTAGTCTAGAGCCTTACTACTGTAAGGACCCATGGTGCTCCATATGGTTTCCAGATTACATTACGAATAACAGAATACGTCCAGAGAGTTGCAAAAGAAGCAGGGGAAGGAAGCAAAGACGATGGATTGAAGAGCTACGAAAATTCGCGGGTATAGACTGGCTTAGAAAAATCGTAGACAAACATGGGTGGAAGGATATGTCTGTGGCCTTCGTCCTGCAGTCGACTAGCACCCGCTGATGATGATGATGATGATGACTACACATTATACAAAGTATAAATATATATATATAAAATATATATATATATATATATATATTGTATATATATAATAAATAATATATATATATTGTATATATATAATAAATAATATATATATATAAAGATATACTGTCTAAAGTATATATATATATATATATATATACATATATATATATATATATATGTGTGTGTGTGTGTATATATATAAATATATATTGTATACAGTATAAACATATATATATATATATATATATTGGATACAGTATATATGCATATATATATGTATATATACATATATATATTGTATTCAGTATATATATATATATATATAAATATATATATATATATATATACATATATATATTGTATACAGTATATATATATATATATGTATATATATTGTATACAGTATATATATACATATATAAATATATATATATGTATATATATATATATACATATATATATTGTATATATATATATATATATATATACCAATTAAAGGATTAAACATACAAGAGGAACGTGGCATTTCTCATAGCAGCAAAATCTATTTTAACACAAATAAAGCCAGAGAAGGGAGAAAGAGAAACAAGAAAACGAGCGTAAAACTAACAATGAAAGGCTAATAATATTCAGCGAAGTCGCTTGCGGGTTTGGTCTTAAGATTGAGTAAAGGGTTAAAGTTCACTCTGGAATCGAACCGCCTTCCTGAACAACTTGTAATTAACATTCTTCAAAGTAAGAATGAGAAAAGCAAGAAGGGTCAATGGGAACGATAAGCAAGTTCAAACGAATAGGAAAGAAAACCAAATAACGAAGTCAAACAGATGAAATGTTGTACCTTACTTTCAATGGAAAAAAGTAATAGACAATACTAAAAGAACTCACAGGAATTTTATAATTTCTTAAGATATGATATAAAAGGACAGAAGATTAGTCTTTATAATCTACTTTAAGATTTCCTTCTTTCATTAGTTCATGTCGCTACGGAAAACTGTAAATTCAGGAGTTCAGGAGACTTCTTTGATAGCACGAGTTTTCTTTTGAACGCAATGCAACAGCTGTTACATATCTTTGGTAATCTTTGCTAGAGTGCTCGATGAAGACGACTGGAGCATTATTAAAGACGTTACTGTCAGCGAATCCTATTATAAAAGACACATGAACTGCCGGGCTTTGATTATTTTCTGTCGATATTAACGACTGAAGAAGGAAAAAAGATAAGGAATAAAGAATAAAAAAAATATCAGATAATTAATACCTTAAAAGAAAATTAATCTTTGAAACATCTGTCGCTAAGGAAAAATGTGCTTTCAATGTTTACACAAAGGACGAAGACATATTACACCAATTAGTTAAATCTTGGTCACAAAGATACAAAAGATAATTTGCCTCAAGCTTTCGGGGCATTCCAATAACCCTTTCGTTTTCTAAAATCTTCGGAATTAAATTACCATTTGGAGCATCTCCTAATATAAATTTGACCTCGTTATGTTAAAAGGCTCTGGTGGATACTTCACCAGCATTTACACCAAGAGGTTACTCTCTTGTTTGTATATTTTCGCACAAATATCTTCAAAAGTTTCATTACTTATTACATCTGTCTCGGTATGATGAATGTCCACTCTAAGTTCATACTGTTGAGCTTCTGTTATTCGTAAATTTATATATAAGTACGCAACTCTTACTTCTATCGTTGGTATAATCTTTTCTAAACGATCAATCGTTCAACTTCTTGTTTGATGATACATCATGCCTCGCCAAGTATGTGAAAACCTCATGGCAAATATTATAAAAATTTCTTTTCGCATTCCTTTCCTCTCAAAATAATGCAATATCTCTATTGATCTCTCCCTCAGCCTCTCCATAAGCATCCCACCTTCCCTCTGATTATCTATTCCACTTCTTCTCTGTTGACAACAGTCCTTTTCTCTTCTGCTAACACTATTTCCCTTCCTCACTGTTTACTTCTTCATGTCGTCTCCATGTAAACTATCACCAATAAATAATCCTTGATAGATGAAGAATTCCTGTATTGAATCCAATAAACTACGTAATATGTCTCTTTTATCCTGCTAGGCAGCTAGTGTATCTTTCGTCTTGGACTGTTTTTTTTTTCATTTTCAGGCTGACTGTATCTGCCTGAAAATTCCGCTTGGTAAGGAAAATGGCCTTTAAACGCTGTAGGGTGGATGGATGGATTAAGATTGGCCACGGGGTCTTGCCAATTACTATCAGCCTGTGAGTGGAATGTGGATGTGCAGGAGATAAGGTCATTCATAAAGGATGATGCTGGGATGGAAGGAATGGAAGGAGAGCACCATGGCGTCCGTGGCAGGAGTCCGAAGCTCAGTAGAGGCGCCGCAAAGCAAACGTCGTTCCCAAAGCCGGATCATCTTCGGTCCTGGATAAATTTGATTTTTTCTTATTTCAGCGATCCCGACGAAGGGAATTTTAAACGCTGCACTACTGAAAATATCCGCCAAATTAACCGAATATAAGCATAATCTCTATACTTTATGTTAGTTTTATTTCAAAATACAATATAGATGAACAGATATAAAAAAATAGAAATCATATCATAAATGAAAAAGAGATTTATATGCCACCCAAAAATAGTTTTTCAACTTTGATAACTATGGGGAAATATTTTCCGTTCCAGACAGAGTAAAACAGAAATTGGAATTGCAAATGATGGCCATCCCTCTGTAGATGTATTTTTCCGTCATGAACCAACCCCCAACTCCGTATTTTGGCAACGCTGCTTTCAAATCTACCGTTATGCCCTTAAAACTCGGGCAATCTTTCTGTACAGTCACTCATATAAGTTGGTGGATGTCCTGGTATTTGGGAGAGATTTCCATTTCTCCCCTTTCTGGACGACAGGTGTAGTTAAATATTTCTTTAAATATTTGACGGCTTCGCGCTCCCAGACACCTGTCGTCCAGAAAGGTGTGGAGTATAAATCTCTCTCAAACACCCTGACATCCACCAACTTATATGAGAGACTGTACATTAGTTTCTCTTTCAAACTAGCAATTACGCTAAGATTAGCTCGTTCGGTGTCTGTCCCTCTGTGAAGAGTATCTTGCCAGCGAAAGTTGACCGCTCAAATATTTTAAAAAGTAACATTAATTTAGTGATACTAGTAACACTGTTACCGTTACCCTACTAATTGCCCTAACCACTACAGTATACTGTTTACCAGGGAAAGGGTCGCATAAACAAATGAAAATAAAATGTTACCTAAAACACTTGCTATTATATTTCCAAGTCCTTCCTGATTGGTGCTCTTAACGTAAGATTCAGCCAAATATCCTGCAAGATAGGTTGGCCAGGGCATCAATCCCCCGTAGAGATACTACTGCTAGAGAGTTAAAGGGTCTTTTGACTGGCCTGACAGTATTTCATTGGAGCCTTCTCGCTGGCTGCAGTTCACTTTCCCTTTGCCTACACATATACACCTAATATTATGGCCTATTCATTACATATTATCCTCTGTCCTCATACACCTGGCAACACTGAGATTACCAAACAATTCTTCTTCACTCAAAGGGTTAACTACTGCAATGTATTTGTTCAGTGGCCACTTTCATCTCGGTAAGGGTAGAAGAGACTCTTCAGCTATGATAAGCAGCTCTTCCAGGAGGATACTCCAAATCAAACCATTGTTCTCTAGTCTTGGGTAATGTCATACCCTCTGTACCATGGTCTTCCACTGTCTTGGGTTAGAGTTCTCTTGCTTGAGGGTACATTCGGGCACATTATTCTATCTTATTTCTTTTCCTCTTGTTTTGTTAAAGTCTTTATAGTTTATATAGGATATATTTATTTTAATGATGTTACTGCTCTTAAAACATTGAATTTTTCCTTGTTTTCTTTCCTCGCTTGGCTATTTTCCCTGTTGGAGCCCCAGGGGCTATAGCATCCAGCTTTTCCAACTAGGGTTGTAGCTTAGCAATTAATAATAATAACTGGAGAACATTAGATTCTTATAAAGAACTCCCACTCAATTTAACAATAATTTGATTGTTGGCATTTTTAACCAATAGAAAGATTAGAATTAGCATATTATATATTAGAGTCCTACGAAGGAACCTAAACTACGCCTTATAACCAAGAAACCCGTATTTTACTGTCTAGGTTACGTTGGAAGGCCCCCCAACCCCTACTTATCAGGAACGCGTGAAATCTTGCGAGAAATTGGGCTGGCGAGCACCCTAGATTTTTTAAAACCATTTTTTTTTTCACAAAAATCGTCCTGTGACCTTAAGGTCAAGGTCATTCATATTGCACAGTTTATGTTGTCTCATGACCCTTTACATTTCCACCAAATTTGGTTCAAATCAGGTAAGTAGTTTCTGATTTAGCATCGTTGTACCATGTGGCAGCTATTTTTGATGTCATTATATCTCAGAAACTACTGAATCGAACTGGCTCAGACTTTTGCCTGCAATAGACCATGGCCCAAGGTATCTCCAACGAAAATCTGAAAGCAATTGATAGAGTGGTTCTTGAGAGCCCGAAGAAAAATCCTTTTTAGTAATTTTTGCTTTGTGCATAGGGGGCGCTGCATGCACCGGCACGATTTTCTTGATTTATACTTCCCCTATATGGGTCATATTGCTGCTCATGTTTGAAAGCAAAGGCTTTAAAATTGGCTGAGTTTTTAGCTATAAAAAATCCGAGAGTAATAATAATAATAATAATAATAATAATAATAATAATAATAAGAAGAAGAAGAAGAAGAAGAAGAAGAAGAATATGAGTAATAACAATAGAACTCCACGCGTGTGTGATTCTAATAATGACCGAAGATTGTTAGACGTATCGCATAGAAATGGCCAATGAATATGATAAAGTAATCAGCTTATGAATTACGTTATTTTTACTTCAATTCTTCTACATATAATGAATATGATATTTGTTTTCAACAGTAAAGCATTGGAACTCAAGGATAGTAGTTAAAAGGAATAATATTGCTTTTAAGATACATGTGATACGGTTAGTAACATTGTATTCATTGTCTCAATATATTAGACATAGGCAATTAATTTTAAAACTCTCTTTTTTATAAGTATCATTTGTTATTGTTGTTTTACATGAAACCGACACAGAGCTAGTACGGGCTCTTGCTTCTAGAGCTCCTCATAAGGCAACATCTAAAATTTCAACTCGTCATTTAATGCTGCCAGAAAAAATTGGTATTGGTTTCATGTTTGTTGTGCTTCCTATGCATATAGAACAGAAAACATTTACACACACACACACACACACACACACACACATAAATCAGCTTATATTAAGCCAGTGTTTGGTAATTTTTGCCTCCTGTGTGTCAGCAGCCTTCCGGGATTTTTACTATCTGCGAGCAATTCTCATGTGTTAATTTCACTTAAACCATCAATATCAGTAAGAATGCAGAAGTTCATAGTTAAACCTTCAACATATTTGTCTCCCCTGAAGTTTATTAAAAAGATATATTTTCTTCCATCACCTCCAATACCTGTCCCATTAGAGTCAGGAGTTGCTACTCCTTTCAAAAGGTTTCAGTGTTCATATTTTGTAAAGCCACTATATCACAGTGCCTAGTAACAGAGGTTTTGGATTCGTGTTATAAGCAAACTTATGCTCATGTTTGAAGTGAGGCTTTCACACAGCTCGCCTGGTTCATAACACAAGATACCACGAATTGTTTCGTTTTTGTGTTCTTATCGTATCAAAATTTTGACAAAACTCTTGGCAAGTCTTGCCCAAGGTTGACATTTACACAACTTATTTGTCATGTTTAAAACTTTCGTGGTTAGCAGCCGTGAAATAGCCTTAGGTCTGTTTTTAAAATATGTAGCGATTCGATGGTAAATAGGCCTGGGATAGTCGTGAATGTCTTCGTTATTATTTCAACTTTTAGATTAAGGATGGTCGGGGTCTGTAGAGAGAAAAGAGAGCTCACCAAAAAATGTTGAAATAGTTAAAAAAACCCATGTCTAGTTTTATCATATGTTTGGTTCACGATTAAGTTTATGACATAATGTTCACTCTTAGCTAACTTGTGCTTTAGTCGTCATTTGATCTGGTCAGTTGAGGATAGTCGGATTTTTTAAGCCCAGTGACCGAAAAATTAGTATCGGTGTTTCCTCTTGGTCATCATTGTCATGGTATCTCTTGAATAAAGTATGCTTCACTCCGAATCCCGCTCTAGATATGCTGCGCTTCACTCCGAATCCTGCTCTAGATATGCTGCAGTATTTTTTCAGATTGCTGTACTCTTTAGCTTTATGCTTCTATCTTATTCCTCAGATTCGCCTTCTTCATAGTAGAATCTAATTGGTTATTTTCAAATGGAATCAATTTTACATCCCTTGTCCATTTCTAAAGGTTTTACACATGAATAATTTATTCTACACTACCGCTATGGATGTTTTAGGCTTCTTCCACAGGAACGCAATGTCATTTTTAATGATAATTGTCATGAATTAATTGAGTAAAAAGGACCTTTGAGTACCAATCATATTATCCATTGTACAGTATAAGTAATATTTCTATTCTTGATTTTATTTTTTTATAAACAAATGTAACCTATTCTCTAAAACAGAAGCTGTTCTGATATTTTCCCTCTCTTCATTTTAGCTTTTACCGTTCCCACGTTTATCTTTTTCTATGTCAGATGAAATACATTTTTCCAAGGCTGCGTACAATCTTCAACTTTTTATGTATTGCTTGCATAGTTCTTTATTTGTTTGTGATCTTGCTTGATAAGCAATTTATTTTCAATAAAACCAAACTTACTTATCTACTGAAAGTTTGAAACTGAAAAAGAAAAATGCATAAACAACGATAAGTAAATCATTATTGGAGGACTTTTAATTACCTCCCCTTTCATGGCTTCCTCTTTTGACAAGCGATTTTATCCTGGTGAAAACCCCATATGTTCAATATTTGTGAACTTCTTTTAACTGTGATCTGAAAATATTTTTTTACATACGTATAGCATAAAAGTAAATCAACAGTTGACTATTATTATTATTATTATTATTATTATTATTATTATTATTATTATTATTATTATTATTATTACCTGCTAAGCTACAACCCTAGTTGGAAAAGCAGGATGCTATAAGCCCAGGGGCCCCAACAGGGAAACTAGACCAATGAGGAAGGAAACAAGGAAAAAATAATATAATTTAAGAACAGTAACAACATTAAAATAAATATCTCCTATATAAACTATGAAAACTTTAACAAAACAAGAGGAAGAGAAATAAGATAGAATAGTGTGTCCGAGTGTACCCTCAAGCAAGAGAACTCTAACCCAAGACAGTAGAAGACCATGGTACAGAGGCTATGGCACCCCCCAAAACTAGAGAATAATTGTTTCATTTTGGCGTGTCCTCCTCCTAGAAGAGCTGCTTATCATAGCTAAAGAGTCTCTTCTACACTCACCAAGAGGAAAGTAGCCACTGAACAAATACATTGCAGTAGTTAACCCCTTGAGAGAAGAATTGTTTTGTAATCTGTGTTGTCAGGTGTATGAGGACAGAGGAGAATGTATAAAGAATAGGCCAGACTATTCGGTGTATGTGTAGGCAAAGGGAAAATGAATCGTAACCAGAGAGATGGATTCTATATTTTGTTTGTTAAAGCCTATGCCAGTGGAAGGATCCACCTCATGCAAAAAAAAAAAAAAAAAAAAAAAAATACTGATGGAAGAAGGTTGGGGCTTGTTGCTTCAATGTATGGTTGGAATAATACGGTGCTCGTATCCACAGTCACAAATTGTCTAATGTGTATATAGTCGCATCACAGGTCACACTTACGCCCATGCATTCTCACATGTAAGCACTAGAGCTTCCCCCTCACACTACCACCACCTTTCTCACACAATCATCGCCCACTTCTTCTTCGCCCTCACCCACGCCCTCACTCCTATCCCCGATCCTACCCCTTCTTCTACCCAGTGGCCCTGATGAGGTGGACCTGATGACTTCAGCGTGGCCACAAAAACTGGAGCGCCGCCTCTCTGTACCACCATCCGGTTAGCCACGGTCTCGATCCGGGTCACCGACTCCCTCAAGCATTAATGTAATATGCCTTTGCCTCTCCCTTTTCAGCTTCTCTCTCTCTCTCTCTCTCTCTCTCTCTCTCTCTCTCTCTCTCTCTCTCTCTCTCTCTCTCTCTGTTGCTGCAACAAGGGATAGTTTTTATGGAAACACGGGAACACGAGATACTCGTCCAACCATCACTTCCAGCCATGGAATTCTGAGCGTTCGTATCATCGATCAAATCTGTCTGACCGATGGTCGTATCCCAGAATGGACGTCCAGTTAAGTAATAACAAGGTTTGCAATATGTTTGTCCTATCGTCTTATCTCGTTCACCGGGTTGCAAGTCACTTGATAATCAGGGTATTTATGCACGTCTAATTCAAATAAATAAACCTGTTGCCTACCTTTAATAGATACAGAATTTGTTTTTATTTCTCAACTCAGTTCGAGGGATTATTCTCAACTTTATCAATATAACAATTTTCTCTAACATTGCATTTGAGTGCAATGATTGAGGACTATGGATAATAGCTTCCATAAAAATGCTAGCAGTTATACTTTCGTTTATTTTGACGCCATTTTTCTACCATTATTAGAGGTTACGAAAATATTATCTTACACATCGAGGAATTAACTATTGTTATCATGATCATTATCGTTATCTTTTCTATTGAAAACGAGCAAACATCGATACACGACAAGCCTTAGATTCTATTCAAACACAAAGTAATTTTCCAATGGTTGTAGTGGCCTTATGATTACGATCTGCCTGGCATTCTGCCGGACTGGGGTTCGAGTCACGCTCAAGCTCGATAGTTTCTTGTGGTGTCTGCAACCTCACAATCCTTGTGAGGTAATTTTTTTTTTTGGGGGGGAGGGGGGCGAGCCTATATGTCCAAATGGAGATCATCTGCAATCATTGCCTGTCCCTCCCTGGTCCTAGATTGCGTAGTGAGGGGGCTAGTAAGCTGATCATAATTTCATATATATATATATATATATATATATATATATATATATATATATATATATATATATACATATATATATGTATATATATATATATATATATACATGCATACAGTATATATATATATATATATATATATATATATATATATGTGTGTGTGTGTGTGTGTGTGTATGTATGTGATTAGTTCGCAGAGCATTTACCTGCTAGCTAGAGTAATGTCACTGTCCCTTGCCTACGACATTCATGAGTAGCCTTTAAGCCTCTAAATGATATCAGTATGATGGGAGAAATGGTTAGAACTCATGTATAACCAAATATAGGGAAAACAGAAAGAAACATCAACAAACCGCCTTTGAATAGCAAATGACCTGCTTGAAGGGAGAGATAAAATGGATTAAGATTTGATTACTACATTAAATTCCAGTCTTTGGTTAGAGTTCTCTTGCTTGAGGGCACACTCCGGCACACTATTCTATCTTATTTCTCGTCTTCTTGTTTTGTTCAAGTTTTTATAGTTTATATAGGAAATATTTATTTTAATGTTGTTACTGTTCTTAAAATATTTTTTTTTCTTGTTTCCTTTCCTTATTGGGCTATTTTCCCTGTTGGGACCCTTAGGCTTGTAGCATCCTGTTTTTCCAACTAGGGATGTGGCTTGTAAAGTAATAATAATAATAATAATAATAATAATAATCCTCCGGCAGCGAGTCATCATGAATTTCAATGTTAGCACAGAATTCATAATTGCATTTATTTCAGAGCTTTCAAGCTTCTAAGACTGACCTTTCAAGGAAATCATTAATTTCTTTTCTGCAATTCGTAAATCAGTTTATCGTGAAAATCATTCCAATATGGATATACATTGTAAATTCACGCACGATGTCATTCCTATTAAAACATCTAATACAGCCGCTTCCTGAACACTGCGGGACAAAGGTCTCAGATATGTCAATTCATGCGTGGGTTTTGGCGCGTGTTGATCAACTCGCTGGCTAGTGGGGATTGGTGATGATGGGAGATTTACGTCTGGCCGCTGACAGCTAACCAACCTAGTATGGGTAGCCCTGACTGGTACAGATTTGATGATCATGACGACACACAAACCTTTACTCCATGTTAAGGTATCCCCACTCAGAAAGTGGTATATATATATATATATATATATATATATATATATATATATATATATGCAATTATATAAACATACATAGCCTATGTATATACATAGAGTATATATATATATATATATATATATATATATATATATATATATATATATACTGTATATATATACATGTTACAAATTTAGTAATATATAATTTGAAAAAATATGTACAGCTGGGCATAATATTCACCTCATATCTCTCTTGGAATACCGAAATATCTAATCCAATGTTGTACTTGGATTTCATTCAGGAGAGATGTTCAAATCCTGGTCAAGGTAGAAGCATTGATCGTAAATCAATTTTCAATTTAATATCATTTGTTGAGACAATATTAGATCGTGGTGAAAAACTTTTTGAGGTACAATAAGTTTATATTCCCCCCCCACCATACATATATATACATATACATACATATATACTACATATATATATATGTATATATATATATATATATATATTATAGTCCCGTGGCCTGGAATCAAAATATATATATATATATATATATATATATATATATATATATATATATATATATATATATATATATATTATGGCTGGTAAGCTACACATTCTCTCAAGTTCCAAACTCACCTGTTTGTTTTAACATCAAGTCCGTTATACTTGAAAATATCAATATCCGAGCTCTGAGACGATTATATAACTCCCAGACAGCAATATATAAAATCACTGAATATCCAAAGGTCTCTTAAGCACACTCAAAACTAATCTGGGTA
The DNA here is from genome assembly GCF_036898095.1 of Palaemon carinicauda. Taxonomy (NCBI): domain Eukaryota; kingdom Metazoa; phylum Arthropoda; class Malacostraca; order Decapoda; family Palaemonidae; genus Palaemon; species Palaemon carinicauda. The sequence continues at coordinate 95,211,868 of NC_090750.1, forward strand.
ATTATTATTAAGAACTATTTTAACAACTTCTTATTCCGATTCTTTAACAGGGGTAAGAGTGAGTACTGAAATAAACACTGGTGATTAAAATGATAAACTCTTTACGAAAATTAATATATTCTAAAAAAATTACAACACTTTGAAAGAATTAACATAAAAAATAAATCACTCGATATATCAACTCTGAACAAAACTTAGATTAAGATAAAAATGTTACGCTCTGAAAATTATATAATCCTTTGACTTGAAATTAAATCTGAATAAAACCTTAGATTAAGACAAAAGAAATAATCATACTCTAATGCTTAAATTCTCAAAGAACTTACATAAAGTAACTGATAAACTTACTAACTTCACATATTTTCATAAATTTCCCTCGGCTAGGTACAAAGATTTACACAATCCAACACCCACCACAACACAATCAATTTAAAATCCCCTTTAACGTCTTTTGCATTGTTTCAACACACGATTTACGTTGGGGCACCAAATCACTTTGGAGAGGATGCACTATAGTAACTAGAGAGAGAGAGGGAATTCTGGCTCTTTCCCAGGACGGCTGTTTCTCTTCTGCTGCTATACAGCCCTGGGATGCCTATATATGAACTTAGTTACTACTAGAATATTCTAATAGGTTATTCTTGTGACTGGGGGGCCGGCTTGGTGACGGCAGAGTTTCCAACTATCACGCATTGAATAGTAGAATCAACCTCGCAGCACAGCAACTTCCTCTCAGCAGCTCCGCCAACCCCCGTTCTCAAAACTTAAAAAAAGAGATAAAATTTAATGCTGGGGTTTTCAAGAACTTTCCAAAACACATGGCAAATATAAGAATTGCGTATTTCCTCACAAACATGAAGCAATACCACATAAAAATATAAGAAAAGATTTATATAAGCCTTTATTCATATCTCGTATGGGTCACATAACACTCTTAAACAGGTTACGTAAGACTTTGTAACAAAATACGTGAAATATAAAGTTAATTTTTTAAAATAACGTAAATTTACATATACTGACTTGAAGGAAAATTCAATGAAATTAACAATGAAAGTCTTACGTAATTTACATACCCAAGTTATATCTACATGAGAGGAACTCATCTTAATATCTGGCTAGTCACCTCAAATACAGAAATGGAATATATAAATAAAATACCTGAATAAATTATCTACTCTACGCTAGACTAGCATCGTAAATATATATATATATATATATATATATATATATATATATATATATACATATATATATATATATATATATATATATATATATATATATAACAATAATGTGGAAGGTTTTAATGGCGTCGCTACCAAGTATCCATCCAAATTTGTGAGCACTTCGCTCTTAACTCCCCTCTCCCCTTAAAAACAGAAGGCGCTTACCAAACTTACAATATTTAGTTCAATACGAGGAGTCGCAGCTCTGAAAAGAAAAAAAAATAAAGTCTATAAATGGATGACTGATAAATTTAGTAGAAATTTATGAACCATCATGCTTTATAGAATGAAACTTATATGGTTGAATAAAATTTTATGTTTGTTTCTGTTTATATTATTATTTCATATAGGTTGAATTGAGAACTGATTTTAGCTAGTAAAATGCATTAAAATATTCAAATATGGTTTACAATGATTTTTTTACATTACGTGTTTCTATTTCCCATATTATACTAATTTGTAAATGATAATGTTTAATTCAATCTCAATTTTATGATTAAACATACTTGGAAAAAAGTTTCATTAGATATATTGAAAAAATAAATGAAACAAACATTTATTGAATAATTTTTTGAGGAGACAATTTTAAATAGGTGAAATTTTCTTCGAGGAATTTTCACGGGTGCATTTTTCGTGGGTGGAATTTACATGGCACCGTTAGAATATCCTCTACTTTACTTGGCTCTCGTATCCATGATGCTCTTTTACTGTCTTAATATCATCCCCATCATTATTCTTCCAAAAGCTCTTTGAGTTGTACCAAGCTTATGTTCTAATACCAATATCTGAACTAAGTGGCGAAAGAAACTTTTCTAGTCTAGCTGATATAATTATGATAATAGCAAATACAAGCATCGATGAGTGCAAGCTTCTTAATCTAAAAAAATGGCTATAGTCACACTGGTTCTGGAAAGTGTCCTAGATTATCAGGAATTAAGTTCGTATACACCTATATCGAATCTATCCTTTATTTCGAAAGTGTTAGAATATCTTGAACAAATAATTAGTCACTTAGAATAGAAGCTTTGCCAGAAAAATAGTCTCCTTACAGAAAACTATACTTTACGGAGACAGCCATCTGCTCTGTTGTAAATGATATGCTGGAAATGATGGAGGAGATCAAGTATGGCATTATGATATTACTTGATCTTAGTGATGGGTTTGAAATAGTTGTACATGAACTGCTACTAAATGATCTAGGGTCCATTGGTATTGAAGATCTAGCTTTTGAATACTCAAAAGACTACTTGGTTGACAGAAATGACTCTTTGCAAATTGGAAACTCTTATTCATCATATCAATCTTTAAACAGAGGGGTACTTCAGGGGAGTGTAATAGGCCCAACAGTATTCTGTATCTACATTATTGTTTTGTCGAAAAAACTATAAGGGCATGGAGTGAAATTCGAAGTATTTGGAGATGATACACAATTTTACTTCTCCATAAATGATATAGACGACACTACTAATACTCTAAACCGAATTCTTGCCAGTGTTAGAGAATGGCTGACAATCAAACAACTAAGATTAAATGAAAAATAAAACTGAGTTTATGGTGGTTGGAAAGAGAAACAGCGTAAGAAACTTGGGTGATATTCAAATAAAGACATATAACAACTCTTCCCGGATATCTTTGACTGCAATTTGCCTTTCAATGCCCAAATAAATAATGTGGTAACTCTACTGGAGATCATCTTAGAAACATTAATTTTATAAAGAAGTACCTGGATAAATCTTCTGTAAAGAAACTTGTGATAAACTGTGTTATTACCAGGTTTGATTACTGTAACTCCAACTACTAAAATTTACAAAAAAGAGCAACTTAAGAAATTACAAAACGTAATAAACAGAGGAGCAAGACTAATAAAAGGTGTCCCACCCCAAATAAATATCACTCCTATAATAATTGATTTATACTGGCTGCCTATTAAAGCGAGAATTGAGTTATAAAATATGTACAATAACCCATGAAGGTATCAGAAAAGGACCTCCAAAATATCTAAGAGAATTGCTACATATTATGACGGGCCGAGATAAGGTTGTGACTCGAAGGCAGGATGAAAGCAACTGAGTTTTTTTTTTTTATTATAGAACACTCTCCTTTATATAAAAAAGCTCAAGGCAACAAGAATTTTCTCATGTTTAAAATTGACACCGTTACCGATGATAAAAACAGACATGTTTTTTTCATGTTCTTTTTAGTGCGAGGGGAGAGTGAAGATACAAGCACACAATGAACTATGTACGATCGTGTGACACACGGTTGGTACAATATTGTGCAGCTAACAAACCGTGACAACACGTGAATAGTTACGGATGGTTTCAAATTATTGGACCCTAGATATATGTCTACTGTAGGCTCTAGAGCCTTTAAATATGCAACCCTGAGACTATACAATAAGGTCCTACTAGAAAATCCGAAAGACTGAAGATATGAAGACTTTGTTGTTCACTAAGTGCTTCGATAGTGTGGATTTGACAATACACGAGCAATATGCGGTGTGAAATGTTAAATGCTTGGGAACGAACATGATAAAATGACTGTGAAGGTCTTAAAAAAAGCAGTGTTCACCTGCTGTATAGGACCAGAAAAGCCGCCCTTAAAGTACAGTAATTAAGGATTTAGTAAGGCTCCAAGTTTCTGATGCATAAGTTAATACTATTAGGACCATCTGATTAAATACTTTTCTTTTTAAAGAAAGCAGCATTTTACCTATCATGATCTCATTTTGTCCACCAAAAGCTCTCCATCCTATGCTTAACCATCTTTTTATTCTAGTCGCATGTCCTGGGGAAACACTTCTGTCTGCCCTAAGTATGTATATGCATTAAAAATCTCTAGAGATTCGTCCATAACCTTTATTTATGGTTTCTCTGCATTTCTTTTGAACAATATCGTAGTTTTACTCGTGTTCATTTTTAGTAAGACATTTCTGCTTTCTTTATTCAAATCTTCTATCGTCGTTTGCAATTCCTCCCATGACTTAATAAATGGAACTATGTCATCTGCAAATCTTAAGTTATCAAGGTATTCTCAATTGATATTATTTCCTACATTTTCCCAATATAGATTTTTAAAAACTTCAGGGGATGCTGTGAATAATTTAGGAGAGTAGGGTCTCCCTGTCTAACTCCTTTCTCAATCAGAATTATCTCACTAAATATATTCATATATATATATATATATATATATATATATATATATATATATATATATATATATATATATATATATATGTGTGTGTGTGTGTGTGTGTACATTGAGTTTGTGTATATAGTGTTACAATTTTTTGAAAAGGGCTTATTTTTTTCATATATGTTAATGTAAAAATAAAACAACTCCTTTTTTATTTATGCTAATGTTATTGTAAATCTAAAATATCGCTGTTTTCTTCTAAGAAAGTTCTAGATTCTACCTCGGCGCCAGCTGTCTGATGGGCGTGAGCTATACAAGATGATTCTAGTGTGGGTCCGTGGCGTGGCATCATGTTGCGTGAGGCTTGTCTTGGGCGCCTCTTTTCCATCTGGAACATTCAGGTGTATTGGTCCCACGTATATAAAGGACAGGTGACAAGCGAGAGGATGGCAGACTAGACTCATACACCAATGGTGTCTGGAGACATTTTCAGCTACACCTTCTGTGATTCTAAAATATAGTGACTACACACAACGATAGAATATCTTGAAGAAGATAAAGGAGTTAAAAAATTCATCTATTCAACGCCAGAAGCTGTGTTTTTACTTATCATCCTTTTCTATCTGAAAGTAAACAACATCGTCTGTCCCTTGCTACATAGAAGTTTGTGAAGTCAACTCAAGACCTACTTCTTCATGAGAATTCGTGAATATTATTAAGTTTTGGTGTGCCGAAAGTATTCGGTAGACCTTGTATAATACTGTAAATACTTGTGTTAAATAATAAATGTAGTTATATGTTATGTTTGCTGTCAATCATTTTCATTTGTAGCTAATGTTTTGTTATTGTTTGATAAACCTTTTGAATAGATTTCGCATAATCGACGTCACGTACAATAGTGGAACGTAACAGATTTGGGGGCCTAAGAACGGGATCCGAATTGTTATCCTATTTATAATTCAAAGATTATTCGTAAAGTAAACCTTTGTTAATTGTATAAAATAGGCAGCAAACATGTCAGAGTTTAACGCATCGGAGTTTTTTGACAAATTTTGAGAGGATCCTAAATGTGAGAAGTTGAGTGATCTCAAGAAATCCAGCTTAGTGAGTTTAGGCAAACATTTTGAGCTTAATGTTAAAAATTCCATGCAGAAAGATTATGTTAAACATGTGTTAATTTAACATTTGGTTGAAGACGATGTGTTTCCTCAGGATGCGTTAGATGAGATTGAGAGTGAATCAGTGGTTTTAATTTCATTTTCTATAGAAATTGAAAAACATTGAATAGAGGCTGACCATTAAAAATTAAAATTAGAAGACAAGTTAAAACGTGAACAATGACAGGCTGAGATAAAACTTCATGAGATTAATGTTCAAATAGAGTTGGAACTTGAAAAAATTAAGCAGGATACTACTAATGATGAAAATAAATCTTGATCAATCATAGAGTTGTACCTCTTTTTAATGAAAATGAAATTTCCAAGAACCGGAAGATGGCCATACAGTGCCTAATATTGTATCAAGACAACAAGAAATTTCCAAGAACTGCCAAGGGCTAGACTGCACCTCATATTGCATTAAGAAAACATGAAATTTCCAAGAACCGCAAGAGGGATAGACAGCCCCTCATATTGTTTCAAGACAACAAGAAATTTCCAAAAGATGGCTACAAGGCGCCTCATATTGCATCAAGACAACAAGAAATTTCCAAGAACTGCAAGAGGGCCAGACAGCACCTCATATTGCATTAAGAAAACATGACATTTCTAAGAACCGCAAGAGATCTAGACAGCGCCTCATATTGCCTCAAGACAACAAGAAATTTCCAAGAACCGTAAGATGCCAGACAGCGCCTCATATTGCATCAAGACAACAAGAGATTTCTAAGAACCGCAAGAGGGATAGACAGCGCCTCATATTGCATCAAGATAACAAGAATTTCCAAGAACTACAAGAGGGATAGACAGCGCCTCATATTGCCTCAAGACAACAAGAAATTTCCAAGAACCGTAAGATGCCAGACAGCGCCTCATATTGCATCAAGACAACAAGGGATTTCTAAGAACCGCAAGAGGGATAGACAGCGCCTCATATTGCATCAAGATAACAAGAATTTCCAAGAACTACAAGAGGGATAGACAGCGCCTCATATTGCATCAAGATAACAAGAAATTTCCAAGAACTACAAGAGGGATAGACAGCGCCTCATATTGCATCAAGACAACAAGAAATTTCCAAGAACCGCAAGTTGGATAGACAGCGCCTCATATTGCATCAAGACAACAAGAAATTTCCAAGAACCGCAAGTTGGATAGACAGCGCCTCATATTGCATCAAGACAACAAGAAATTTCCAAGAACCGCAAGTTGGATAGACAGCGCCTCATATTGCATCAA
>NC_090750.1:95223624-95251124 GCF_036898095.1 Palaemon carinicauda
TGGTGTTACTATTTAAGAGATGATGTAAGGTCGGCAATGACTTGCTAGAGCTGATACAACTCTGCAACCACGTTTCTTTGTTTACAAAAATGATAATTATGATAATAAGAATAATAATAATTGTAATGACAATAATAATCAGGGTTAGCGTTATCATTATCAATAACCATCATTATTACTATTGCTAATATACTTTATAAATAATATTAAGTTTCGATGAAATAAAAATATCAAATAAAGAAAAGGCATGTGGGAGTTCCCGATCGTCTGATCAACTACATTTTGGGTTACGAGCTTTTATAATAATAATAATAATAATAATAATAATAATAATAATAATAATAATTATGATTATTATTTTTATGATGATGATGATGATGATGATTATTATTATTATTATTATTATTATTATTATTTTACAAAACCCGGTTAAGTCGCTCAAACAGTACGAAAGAGTAAGCGTGCCAAAATACCTCACAGTGAATAAACCATTAAGTTAAAGAAAAGTTGATATTGGAGTTTTATTATCGATAAAAAGTATCGGAACCATGCAAAACAGTGTGAGTTATGTAATTCTTTACTTGTTCGAATAAAAATATGATTGTTGTTCAGGCCGAATCAAGTTAGGAATGCACTGCGGCCACAGTTTCTGTTGGGGAACCCTTCCTACCTATTTTCCCTGTTGGAGCCCCTGAGCTTATAGCATCTTGCTTTTCCAGCTAGGGTTGTAGCTTAGCAAGAAATAATAATGATACTACTACTACTACTACTACTACTACTACTACTACTACTACTACTACTACTAATAATAATAATAAAAAGCCTTGCCAATCATTCTGAGGCAGTTAACAATCTTAGGTTCATGATGTGAAGTTGGATTTAGGTAAATTTCCTTATTCTTAATTGCAAAACATATCTAATTGTCTTCGTGCAAGTTCAAGCATAGAGATCTTCTCATATTAATTTGTATATTCATAAACACGTAAAGATTTATATGCGCTCATCAAAATATACTGTAATGTACAAAATTGTATGCACACATCAGTACATATGAGAAAAACCTTTGCTATATCAGAAGCGTGTAAAAATATATATTCAAATGAATATGCTCATATTTTTGTCGTCTTTAATAGCAACATAAAAATGTGGCAGGATTGAAAATATGCAATGGCGAAGTAAGAGGGAAACGATTTTCTGCAAAAATCTTTAATTTTGCTAATTTCTGGACCCTTTCCAATCCATCTATCAGTTGGAAAAATTACGTAAGGTGAAAGGTGGTGGACTGCGGGGCTGGAACATTTAGGATTGAAGCTGTGTACATCAGTCACGTTAAGAGGACTGGCCGGCCTTGGGGAGCGGCAGGGGGGCAGATGAAGGGGATCCTGCCGTCGCACAGACAGGAACGTTCCAGGTCAAGGGAAAAGGTAATAGCTTCTTGACTTGGCGTTACCCGTGATGGTTGGTAGACCCACCTTTTTCCCTTTATTCTCTTAATAAGCCGCAGGTCAAAGGTCATTGAGGGTTCGAAAACAATTCAGAGAATCATTTATGAAGGCAAAAGGTATATGGCAATTCGTATTATAGATATGGGTAATATACTGAAAAAAAAAAAAGAAAGTAAAGTTGCTCCTATGATTATATTATGGTATGTGATTTGTTACGGAATTTTCTTTGAGATGATTTTCTGTGAAATAAGTATGATTGGAGTAAGTATGAATGAAGTTAGTATTAATGAAGTATTTATGAATAAAGTATGTTTGAATGAAGTATAAATGAAATAAGTAGGAATGAAGTTAGTATGAATGAAGTATGTATGAATGAAGTAAGTAGAATGAAGCAAGTATGCGAGAAAATAAAGGCAAACCTTTCAAGATGGCAGCCATTCTGGCGCTAAAGGTGTGACATTAAAGGTCTTTAAGTATTATTAATTATAGCCTGCTATTATACATCCTGGGACTCAATTCGAATAATATCGTTATGAATGAAATAATATTAAGGCATATCATTTAGTATCCATCTACAACACATTTCAAATTTATTATCTTTTTTTCTTTCCTGTTATTATTATTATTATTATCATTATTATTATTATTATTATTATTATTATTATTATCATGTAAGCTACAACCCTAGTTGGAAAAGAACGATGATACAAACCTTAGGGACCCAACAGTAAAAATAGCCCAGTGAGGAAAGGAAATACTGAAATAGATAAACTATATAGGAGAAGTAATTTATAAAAGATAAAATACATTTCAAAGTCAGTAACAACGTTAAAATAGATATGCCATATATAAACTATGATGAGAGACTTATGATCTTCTGTTCAACATCAAATATTTGCTAGAAGTTTGAACTTCTGAAGTTCCACCGATTCAATTGCGAGATAGGGATGATTATTCTACAATCTAATTACAGCTGGAATTAAAATGTTAGAAAACTGTGTTGCGTTAAGCCTTATGATGGAGAGAGCAACCCTGATGGAATTATTTGCATACCTACTACTACATATAGGAGGGCACAGTCTGGGAGGAGCTGAATATAAAGGAGGGTCAGAATTATGATGCCAAAGATTAATATCAAGATCAGGAATAAATATTTAATTCACAAAAAAGCATTTGCCTAACAAATTAGAATAATAGCCAGCAGATAAAGATTAGGCAGGAAAACAATACTCGAAACAAGGTAGAAAGAAAGAATCAAAACATATCTTCAGGAGAGATTGATCACCGAAAATTTTAAAAGACTCTCCATAAGCCATTTTTTTTTTTTGCAATTGAAATTAAAACAGGTCACTTATGTCTCTCAAAGTAAATTTACAATAAAGAATCATACCCAAAGTTTTAAAGGAGTTGTACATAGTTAAAGAAACATTAAGAATGCAAATATCTGGATGATAAGGAGCCACTGTCCTCCACCTACTTATAACCATACTTTTGAGATTTGTTAGAGCTCAACTTCATGCCCCATTATTTTTATCATGCACTAATTTTAGCTAGATCTCTATTCAAGAATTCGACAACCATAGATCTCCATTCAGGAGATGGAATTAATACAAAGAGAGTAGCATCATCTGCATATGCAACAAGCTTGTTTTCTAGATCAGACTACATATTACGCGTATATAGTATGAAAAGTATTGGACTAAGAGCACTACCCAGAAACACCCCAGATATTACATTCCTTTACTTGCTTAGTGACCAACAACAACTACTCTTCGTAATCTGTTAATAAAAAAATCAATAAAAATAATAAGAAAAGACCCATCTACTCCCATCCTTAAAGGTTTGGAAACCAGGGCCTTATGATTAACACGGTCAAAGGAAACATCAAAATCCTGACCAATCTTATGATATTCCTGAATACAATCAAAGGATTTCTGTTCAACATTAAAAATTGTAAGATAGCGGCGTCACATGCTCCAAGACCTTGTAAAAGCCAACCTGGAAATTAGGAATAGATTATTACCTTCGACATGCTTATTTAGACGTTTTGCCAAAAGACGTTAAAAAAGTTTAGAAAATACAGGAATTATGGAAATTTGGCGGTAATTAGCAAGGCCAGAGTTACCACAAATACATTTACCTAATGAAATAACATTAGGAATTCTCCAACAAATACAAAAGGAACCCCTTCTTGCTAATTTGTGATAAATGACAGGCAACTTAGGAGCTAAAAAAAAGCCAATCTTTATAAAAAAGCAAAAATACTATTGGGGTTTACACCTTCATAAGCATTAGGATCCAACAAGAGAGCTTTAATTTCACGAGATCGAAAAGCTAAACTAGTTAGTTTAGCTCCGGAAAACAGGAATGAGGAAGACTAAGTTTCTCATTACTCTGCTTACTGTCAATCAAACACTTCAGCCACAAGGGTTTGCTTTTCCTTTGGACACTGAGTGACAGTGTCATCTGATTTAGATAAAGGAAGAAGTCTACACCAAAGAGTACAGTTATAAAGGTAGTCTACCATTTACTGTATGTTCCTGCTTTTACTAAAATGATTTTTTTTTTCTGGTGAAATAGTATTCCTTTTTAGTTGAAGCCTAAACTCAGGTACCCTTCCAAATATGATAAGCCTCTCTAAATAGGAGTGTCCATAATCATCATTGAACAACTGGATACCTTTCAATCGGTATTTTAAGTCATGAGAAGGGTTATACCTGTCAATTATGTTGACTAGATCCTCATTGAAGAGAATAACAGGCTCAACGCTTTTATAAAACTTTGACCAATTCAGATACAAAAGATACTTCAAATTCCCATTCCAGTCTTCTTGAAATTTTATATATATCTTACATGAATATGGCCCATTAGGGACAGGCTATTCAGTCTTAATTACTAACGAATCCAAGGCCTGATTGGACGTCCCAACTACAGAGCCAAGCTTACTTGTTATAACACCAGAGCAGTCAGTGTACACTAGGTCCAAGAAGTTACCAGACCTGTGAGTAGCTTCACTTATGATTTGCACACAGCCTGATTAAGAGGCAAAGAAAATGCTCTTAAGCCATATTCATCAGTAGGAGAAACAATTTAACCACTTCCTTTTGTGAACGGTGAAATCACCCACAACCACTAAAGTGGCCATAGTGGTAAGAAGGCAAGTGAATGTATAAAGCTGGCTAAGGCACCAGCCACCCGTTGATTTACTACTGCTAGAGAGTTATTTGGTCCTTTGACTTGCCAGATAGTACTACAGTAGATCCCTCCCTGGTTAGGTCTCCTTTTTCTTTTGCCTACAAATACACCTAGTCTGGCCTATTCTTTACACACTTCCCTTTCCTCGTGCACCTCACAACACGAAGGTAACCAAAAATTTCTTCTTCACTCAAAAGGTTTCTACTGCACTGTAATTGTTCAGAGGCTAATTTCCTCTTGATATGGGTAGAATAGACTCTTTAGCTATGTTTTAAGCAGTTCTTCTAGGCGAAGGACACTCCAAAATCAAACCATTGTTCTCTAGTCTTGGGTAGTGCTATAACCTCTGTACCATGTTTTTCCACTGTCTTGGAGTAGAGTTCTCTTATTTGAGGGTACACTCAGGCACAATATTTTATTTGTTTCCTTATTTCCTTTCTTCACTGGGATATTTTGCTTGTTGGGGCCGTTGGGCTTATAACATCCAGCTTTTTCAATTAGGGTTGCAGCTTAGCAAAATAATAATAATAATAATAATAATAATAATAATAATAATAATAATAATATAGAAATGCAAGTCCAGATTCCGATAGATGGAAGGCAGATAAAAGTGGTTAAGCCTGCCACTGACATTCATTGTCTGAATCTCATGGCATTCATATTCATAGCCAGACTGAAGAGAAGCAGGATACCCAGTCCTAATATACATCGCCCTCCCTATTGTCCTAGGAATGGCATTCCCTTATAAAATTACTGGTTTCTTAAAACCTGCAATAAGTAGCTCAGACGAGTCCCTTTTTTGAACAAGTTTCTGAGCATAATAGATATCGTACTGTCTGCAGTCCACAAATACTGAAATACATTAGATGACGCTGGCGAAGTCTAGGATGCACATGTACGGGATTTTACTGAACATCTCTAGACAGAATAAGCAATAAAAGCAAGTTTGAAAACAAACTTAACAATAATGATAACAAAAACAATATGTACACCGTTATATACACGGTAACAAATACAAGTCATTGACTAAAGACAAACTGTTGGATGAATTAGGTTAATATTGCTGGCACACTATGCAGGGCTAAGTGCCTTCAAGGTTAGCCACTTCAACTGAAGGGAAGACAGTAATGATTTTTTCTTAAAAAAAGATTACCATAAGAAGATAAAGGAATAGATAAGGAAAAAAGGACCTCTGAATAAACCTGTAAGCAGCCATGGCTCTTCTATTCCGCCTGCCTAACACATCGTTTAGAAAAACAAGAAGAGGAGAAAACATAGAATCGTGTGCTTGAGTGAACCTTCAAGCAAAGTAATTCCAATGAAGCATTTATTTTACTGATATTTTTCATGCTTCTGGTATGCGTGGTATGAGGCCATTTTCACATACTTTTGTTATTATTATTATTATTATTATTATTATTAATATTATTACTTGCTAAGCTACAACCCTAATTTGAAAAGCAAGATGCTTTAAGCCCAGGAGACTCAACAGTGAAATAGCCCAGTATAGAAAGGAAAATATTTCAAGAACAGGATCACATTAAATAAAAATGTCTTATATAAACTATAAAGACTTTAACAAAACAAGAAGAAGAGATATTGGATAGAATAGTGTGCCCGAGTGTACCCTCAAGCAAATGTCTTATGCAAGTCAGTTCTCTTTTGTATATTTTCATTTGCTAATATAAATCCCTGCCAAGTGTCACTGTGATTTCCTCAGAGGAATGGACAGGGGTAGAGAGGCCTAAAATCCATCTATTGTTGAAGGATAGTTATGACATGGCTTGTTTGTTTTGTAAATTTAATAATATATCGAGAAGAGTATTTTCATGGATTCAAGTTCTGTGTTTGATGAACACTTGCATTTTAACCTAGCAAAGTAGAGGGTCATGAGAGAGAGAGAGAGAGAGGAGAGAGAGAGAGAGAGAGAGAGAGAGAGAGAGAGAGAGAGAGAGAGAGAGAGAGAGAGAGAAAATCCTGTTAGTGTTTTAAGGTAATATGAATAAAAAAAAAATGATGGGGAGGATGAACCTCCTAATCCATTTGATTAAAGAAAGTAATGGAAGATATAGCAACATTGGGATATATTCCAGTTTTGTATCTTAATTTGATTTAATTCAATTTGGTTTGATAAATTTCTTCCAGCTAAAAAGATGAATGAATTATTAAGTAAATAATCTTATTTATGAGACTTTACCTTGTTGCACAGTAAGGTTACATGTTTTATCAGATATTTAAATATTGAGAGAGAGAGAGAGAGAGAGAGAGAGAGAGAGAGAGAGGAGAGAGAGGAGAGAGAGAGAGAGAGAGAGAGAGAGAGAAGAGAGAGAGAGAGAGAGAGAATCTATGGTTCCCTATGTGTCCCAAATATCCCGAAAACTAAAAAAACCGCTGAATTAATATATGAAAAATTTTCATGTGAATCTCCTTTATAGAGTCGACGTGAAGAAATGGTATCAATTAATAAAAAAATATAGAAAAAGACGAGAAAGTACAAATAAAACAATAGTCATTTGATGTTCAGGCTTCATTGAAAAAGAGAATATTTCTTAAAGTTCATAAACGAAAAGAAACTGAGAAGGTTCTAACCTTTCTCAGGCAGTCCTCCAACACACAGTCTCGTTTATAGAAACTAAGGTCTTCCCAGATTTATGTCTATTTTTTAGACGAAAGGAAATAGATTTCAAGGAGGATTGGAAAGGAATGATTTAGTTAAAGGGAACGTCTGTCCGATACTGTGAGTTACAAGACGGGTATTAATTGACCGATGATGTGTGGAACGAATCTCCTTTATAGAGTCGACGTGAAGAAATGGTATCAATTAATAAAAAAAATATATAGAAAAAGACGAGAAAGTACAAGTAAAACAATAGTAATTTGATGTTCAGGCTTCATTGAAAAATAGAATATTTCTGTTAAATAGTTTTTCAAGCTATGCCAATTGACAGCTGGGTTTAGGAAAAATGGCATGTTTACCTTCTTTTTTTTTTTTTTTTTTTTTTTTTATACAGCTGGTAGGAAGCAATCATTAGCGTTGTCATTGCTGTCATTCTTCAGAGTCAGTTCGTGTCTCAGATATAATCATGTTTAGAACTTCATTTCATCTTTACAATTCCTGATCTTCAGCGACATGTTATCAGTACGAAAGTTATGCGCATGCTTCTTCACGAGGAATTTAAAAAGAAAGGCTTTATCTTTGTCATCAGGTTGGACAGGTCTCAACTCCGTTTAAAAGCGATGTTTCTGTTGACGGTTAACTCATTAGCGTCGTAAAAGCAAGTGTTAATAAAACTTTCAACGAACCACGTGGTTTGTCCCAGACGGCAACTAGATGTGATGAAACCCGAAAACTCCAGCTGAGAATTTGAACCCCCTATGGCGTGTCCGAACCCGGATAAAAAACGGACTGTGGTAAATCAACGTTGCCTACTATTTTGAAAATCTTAGCACTACTGCAATTCAATTTCTTTTTCGATTGATTTTATCTGTCTTTATCGACCGCGAGACGAAGCAAGTTTTAGTTTTCCTTTGCTGCATGTGCTAGATTTGATCGTTAAATAATCATCATTCCTACCAATAGTCATATATTGTAACATTAAGATTAAGAATGAATATAAGTAGTGTAGATAGAAGGTTGGCCAAGGCACCAGTCACACGTTGAGATACTACTGCTGTTTTTATGTTGACCAGGCTGACATGAGTCTTTTTATACTTTATATTTGACATATCTGTTTTTGACATTGTTAACAGTTTATATAGGACATATCTGTTTTGACGTTGTTACTGTTTTAGAAGGATTTATTGTTAATCTATTCTCATCATTTATTTATTTCCTTATTTCCTTTCCTCACTGGGTTATTCTTTCCAATTGGAAGAGTTACGAGGTCCTTTGACTAGCCAGACAGTACTACATTGGATCCTTCTCTCTGGTTACTGTTTATTTTCCCTTTGCCTACACATACACCGAACAGTCTAGCCTATTCTTTTCATATCCTCCCCTGTCTTCATACACCTGACAACGCTGAGATAACCAAACAATTCTTCTTCATATAAAGGGTTAACTACTGCACTGTAATTGTTCAGTGGCTACTTTCCTCTTGGTAAGGGTAGAAGAGACCCTTTAGCTATGGTAAGCAGCTCTTCTAGGAGGACACTCCAAAATCAAACCATTGTTCTCTGGTCTTGAGTAGTGTCATAGCCTCTGTACCATGGTCTTCCACTGTCTTGGGTTAGAGTTCTCTTGCTTGAGGGTGCACTCGGGCACACTGTTTTATCGCATTTCACTTTCACTTGTTTTGTTAAAGAGTTTATAGTTTATATAGGAAACATTTATTTTAATATTATCACTGTTATTAGAATATTTTATTTTTCTTGTTTCCTTTCCTCACTGGGCTATTTTTCCTGTTGGAGCCCTAGGGTCGTAGCTTAGCAAGCAATAATGTTAACAATAATAAGAGGCTGTTTAAGCTGATCCCTGTTTAACAGACTTTATTAGTTAAGATACTAAGAAAAAGGACGCAGGATAATACTGTGCGAATCTGAGGAACTTTGTAATGTGTGTTTCGTCATCGTATGAACAGATAAAACATCTTGTAGATATAGACTTTAGAAGCTCAGTAGTTTCTAAAGTATTATTCCAATATCATATTTCTGTAACAAGTTTTTCTTGTTAGTTGTAAATCTACATTCAAGATGCCCTACGAAAAAATCGAAAATTATTATTATTATTATTATTATTATTATTATTATTATTATTATTATCATTATCATTATTATTTGTTAAGCTATAACCCTAGTCAGAAAAGAAAGATGCTTATGGCATCCAACATGGAAAAATAGCCCACTGAGGAAAGGAAATAGGAAAATAAATAAACGATATAAGACGTAATGAACAATTAAAGTTAACTATTTCCAAAACAATAACAACATTAAAATAATTATTTCATATATAAACTATAAAAAGACATATTTCAGCCTGTTCAACATAGAAACATTTGCTGCAAGTTTGAACTTTTGAAGTTCTTCTGATTCAACTACCCGATTAGGAAGATCATTCCATAACTTGGGCATAGCTGGAATTAAACTTCTAGAATACTGTGTAGTATGAATGAAGTTTAAACAGTAAATGTATTACGATTTCGGCATTTTTGCTGAACATGAGAAAAATGTTTCATTTTGTACTATCTATTCGTTGGGATGTGTTAGAGTTCTTATTACATAAGAGTTTCTATCTCTTGGAGATTCTTACTATTGGCAAATTTCTCTTTCTACCTTGTTTTCACAATGCTACCTGGAAGACTGCTAAGATAATCTTTAGACCATTTTCAGAGTTACTCAGTGTTTTGTGTTTTTCATTGATTTCATTTCTTTTATAGCTTCTAAGGTTCCTTTAAAAGAATTTACCTTTGTAAACACTTCAAAATTACAGTTTGTAGTTCCTTCTTTTAGTACACATTGAATATTATCTTCTCTTCTTCAACAAAAGCTGGCAATATCTCTATTGAGCTTTTATAGCTATAAAAGAAAAAAAAAAAGATCAATGACGATTATATAAAAATCTTCTTGTCCACTGTTGGAGGAAAAAAACTACTCATTACATCATCCTTATGGTTAACACAATTATTATTATTATTATTACTTGCCAAGCTACAACCCTAGTTGGAAAAGCAGTATGCTATAAGCCCAAGGGCTCCAACAGGGTAAATAGCCCAGTGAGGAAAGGAAATAAGGAAAAACCTAATAAAAGTTTAAGAGCAATAACATTACAATAACTCTTTCATATATAAACAACAAAAACTTGAAAATAACAAGAGAAAGAGACACAAGATAGAATAGTGTGCCCAAGTGTACCCTCAAGCAAGAGATCTCTAACCCAAGGCAGTGGAAGGCCATAATACAGAGGCTATCGCACTACCCAACACTAGAGAACAATGGTTTGATTTTGGAGTGTCCTTCTCCTAGAAGAGCTGCTTACCATAGCTAAAGAGTCTCTTCTACCCTTACCAAGAGGAAAGTAACCACTGAACAATTGCAGTAATTATTCTCTTGAGAGAAGAAGAATTATTTGGTAATTTCAGTGTTATCAAGTGTATGAGGAAAGAGGAGAATGTGTTAAAAATAGGCCAGACTATTCTGTGTATGTGTATGCAAAGAGGAAATAAGCCGTAACCAGAGAGAGGGATCCAATATAACACTGTCTGGCCAGTCAAAAGACCCAATAACTCTCTATCGGTAGTATCTCAACGGGTGGCTGGTGCCTTGGCCAACCTACTACCTACAATGAAGTTTATCTGGATTCCTCACTTTGCTAAGATTCAAATTCCAGCGTTTAAATCAAAATCAATTTCTATCCAAGGCAAATTCGTCTGGACTTGAAGCTCTTCCTTTCTCGCTCCCCAAAACTACGTTTCACTGAATGGAATTCCCTTACAAGGAACTAGAATCCCTGCAAATTCCTACATTCATTATACAATAGTTCCAACAAAAGAATAAGACATTCCTTAAGGGTCTCAGAATTGCGTTGAATGGGTGATTGAGATTGCCTTTTAAATCAGTTCCTCTGGGAGTGTTCTTACCGTTTTTCTGATCTCGTACGGCAAGTAACTCGTAAAAATAACTCATCCGTGAAATGGAATAGTCCTCGGGAAATTGAAAAGTTTAACTAGTAGAAAAAAAAAAGAAGAAATAATGTTGAGTCTTTGGTTTTTCAGTGTCTAAGAAATAGAGAGGCAATTAAGAGATATTTGCGACGGTGAATGTTGTAGTCAGTATACTGAGTCGAATGGGCACTATCACCAGTTCATTGTATCATAAGGTCATAATGACCTAAAATCTTCGTCTCTGTGTGCTCTGTCCGCTGAAGGTTTTGATGTCCGATAAAATCTAATGAAAGAAAACAAAAACTAGCAAATGAAATTCAAGCCTACGCCTTCTTAGTTAAAAGACTGAGTTTATTCCTAACCCTTCATATAACCATGAACATTTTTCTAATCCTTTGACTTCGATCAAGTTAATTTAAAAAGGTTATTCTGTACGCATCATCATTAATGTTTTCTCCATTTTTATTTTAGTTAATTAATAAATTACTTGAAAAATATACACAAAGCATTTCTTCCTCTTCCCTACCGTCATCTTTACATTAAGGGGTCGGCTGCCTGATACGCCATATCCAATGCCTTTTATCAAAGGCTTTCTCTTTCACCAAACCTTTTCTCTCCCTATCCCCCTTCACCTTATATCTGCCTCCCTCACAATATTCTCCCCCTAACATGTTCCTCCCGAGCCCTCCTCACTTCCTCCCTTCATCCTCAACACGATCTCATTCGTGGCACTCTTATCACCTCTGTAATCTTTATTACGTCCGTCATTATTCTTATTTCATCATTTTCTAATCTTTCCAACAGTGATATTCCCATATTCCCCCTCAGTATTCTCATCTCTGTTCACTCAAGCTTTGTTTTCTCATTTTGTCTTTGAGTCTAAGTTTCCGATCCATACATTGACGCTGGTCTCATTACTTTGCTATAGATCTTGACTTTTAGCTTGATTGATATTTTCTTATTACATACCACTCCCGCTACCTCCACCCACGTTCTCCAAACTGCTTTTATCCTATTCTCAACTCCCTCCTGACTTATGTAAAATGTTCCACCTGTTTTATAACGTAGCCTTTACTTTCTTGTATGGCTATCCTGTCCCTACCTTCCTTTGCTGCTCACCCTAGCTTCAGTCTTATTCACCTTTACTCTGTAGCCACTCCTCTCCAAAATCTCTTGCCACTCTGCAACATTTTATTATTATTATTATTATTATTATTATTATTATTATTATTATTATTATTATTATTATTATTATTATTACTTTACAAGCCACATCCCCAGTTGGAAATCAAGACGCTATAAGCCCAAGGGCTCCAACAGGGAAAAATAGCCCAGTGAGGAAAGGAAATGAGGAAATAAATAAATGATGAGAACAAATTAACAATAAACCATTCTACAAACAGTAACAACGTCAAAACAGATATGTCTTATACAGTATAAACTATAAAAAGACTTATGTCAGCCTGTTCAACATAAAAACATTTGCTGCAACTTTGAACTTTTGAAGTTCTACTGATTCAACTACCCGATTAGGGAGATCATTCCACAACTTGGTAACAGTTGGAATAAAACTTCTAGAATATTGTGTCGTATTAAGCCTCATGATGGAGAAGGCCTGGCTATTAGAATTAACTGCCTTCCTAGTATTACGAACAGGATGGAATTGTTCAGGAAGATCTGAATGTAAAGGATGGTCAGAGTAATTGAACGACGGTGCCAAAGATTAACATCTAGATCAGGAATAAGAAATTTAATAGACCAAAAGTTTCTGTCCAACAGATTAAGATGAAAATCAGCAGCTGAACACCAGACAGGAGAACAATACTCAAAACAAGGTAGAATGAAAGAATTTAAACACTTCTTCAAAATAGATTGATCACCGAAAATCTTGAAAGACTTTCTCAATAAGACAATTTTTTGTGCAATTGAAGAAGACACAGACCCTTCTCTGTAAGTCTTCCGTTTCAGCTGTAATCAGCAAATTAATCTGCACATACAAACTCCCCCAGCTCTTCATTAATTGATCGGATTACTTATTTTCTCTTGATGTTGTATATCAGAGAATTTGGTGTATACGTTGGTCATTTGTATGAAAAGTTTGAATAATATCATATGCACCTTTATTTAACTAGCAGGGCTCAAGGATAAACTTTCCGATAATTGAATACAACCACGAAGCTTTGAAAAAAAAAGAAAATAGCATAAAAACAGAAGTAAATGAATCAATCTTTTAAACATACATGTATTGCGGACAAAGCTGAATAGAGATTTCAACGCAAGTGCTTCCATAGTAAATATTTCCTGACAATTATTTTAAGAAAAAAATTATATCTAATAATCAGTTGAGCAGTATATTTGATAAGAAACATTTAATTGAATCAGTAGCTTTAGATCCCTAAATACCGATATAATTAGTCAATGATTAGACTGTCATTTTTTTTTCTTTCTTTTTTTACTTTTTTTTTCTTACAACACCAGGATAGACCAGACACCATATCTGTGTTGCAAGGCATGGGAATAGCAACCTCACCCCCAAACACCTTTTACTGGAGACCGAGAAGGTAGCAGGTACGGGAACCTCCTCGTTCAGGGAAAAAAAACTGGTCAACATGGAGGAGCCAATACATAATGCAAGGCTAAATACCCTCCAGGATAGCCAACCTCCACTGAAGGGAGGACCAGTAAGGATGGTTTTGAAAAGAAAAAGAATCAAAAAAGGAAAAGACAAACTCTTGATAAACCTCCAGTCATCCATGGCCATACTAATAAGCCTGCCTACCACACCATATAAAAAGAAACAAGAGGGAGAAAAAAAATAATAAGATAGAATAGTGTGCCCGAGTGTACCCTTGAAGAGAACTCTAACTCAAGACAGTGAAAGTGCATGGTACAGAGGCTATGACACTACCCAAGACTAGAGAACAATGGTTTGATGTTGGAGTGTCCTTCTGCTTACATAGTTACTCTTCTACCCTTACCAAGAGCAAAGTAGCCACGGAATAATTACATTACAGTAATTAGCCCGTTGAGAAAAGAAAAACTGTTTGGCAATCACATTGTTGCCAGGTATTTGAGGAAAGATGAGAATGTGTAAAAAAACAGGCCAGACTATTCGGTGAATGTGTAGGCAAAGAAAAAAATGAGCCGTAACCAGAGAGAGGGATCCAATGTATTACTGTCTAGCCAGTAATATATATATATATATATATATATATATATATATATATATATATATATATATGCAAAGAAAAAAATGGCTAGACAGTAATACATTGGATCCCTCTCTCTGGTTACGGCTCATTTTTTTCTTTGCCTACACATTCACCAAATAGTCTGGGCTGTTTTTTACACATTCTCGTCTTTCCTCAAATACCTGGCAACGATGTGATTGCAAAACAGTTTTTCTTTTCTCAACGGGCTAATTACTGTAATGTAATTATTCCGTGGCTACTTTGCTCTATATTTCCGTCATACTCAGCTCCCCCGTCCCTCGTGTATGGGGAGAAGTAGTAGTCATACCCTGCAGTTAGGGGGTGCGTGTGTCTGCGCGTCTACTTAAATACTTAGCCGTCATTTTTACAGGTCGCGCGAAGTCTCAACTACACGCAAGGGCAGTCTAATCATTAGAATACTTTGAGGACATTATTGAACAACCATTATATATTTTCTTAATTGAAAGAAATACGCCATTAACTTTCAGATATCAACCTGCTTGATCGCTTTCAAAGATTGGTTAGTGGATGGAATTGTTTTTGATATCTTCGATTATGAAATTGGGTTACTTATATCTATATACCAAACGTCACTAATGTTATCTTAAATGAGGAACTGATATGGAATGAATTAAAAAAAACCACCTAGAGATATATTACCTCAATATGTTATAAATATACCAAACCCTTCTTCCTCCCCCAAGGGGTTAACTACTGCACTGTAATTGTTAAGTGGCAACTTTCCTCTTGGTGAGGGTAGAAGAGACTCTTTAGCCTAAGGTAAGCAGCTCTTCTAGGAGAAGGACACTCCAAAATCAAACCATTGTTCTTTACTCTTGGGTAGTGCCATAGCCTCTGTACTATGGTCTTGCACTGTCTTGGGTTAGCAACTATTCTATCTTATCTCTTTTCCTATTATTTTGTTCAAGTTTTTTATAGTTTATGTAGGAGATATTTATTTCAATGTTACTGTTCTTAAAATATTTTATAATTCCTTGTTTCCTTTCCTCACTGGGCTGTTTTCCCTGTGGAGCCCCTGGGATACAGCATCCTGCTTTTTCAACTAGGGTTGCAGCTTAGAAATTAATAATAATAATAATAATAATAATATTAATAATATTAATAATATTAATAATACAAAATTTCGTTTTCTCAAATCTTTCCTGGTAATCATTAAAAAAGAATTCAGCTTACAATATAAAGATACACAAAAGAGAGCTCCCACAAACCATGGGTTAAAAACATTCATCTATAAAACTCTATCTGAAGACACCAGGGGAATAGCTGCAAGTTAATCTGTCTGAAAACGGAGTAATTATAGTCTTAAAGTCAAGAAACATTGATGTTTTAATGGGCCATGTATATGCAATTGCAGTACCATCAGTCCAACGCAACAGTTATGAGAGAGAGAGAGAGAGAGAGAGAGAGAGAGAGAGAGAGAGAGAGAGAGAGAGAGAGAGAGAGAGAGAGAGAGAGAGAGAGAGAGAGAGAGAGAGAGAATGGTTCCTATATGCAAAGATAGATTTTATCACAGCAGAGGGTGGCTTGCACTCACAAAATGTGCTCTTGAAAAGAGTGACATATGTATATATATATATATATATATATATATATATATATATATATATGTATACATATATATATATATATATATATATATATATATATATATATATATATATATATATATATATATATATATATATATATATATATATATATATATATATATATATATATATGTATATATATAAAGTAATTGAAGCCCTTCAGTTTAGCTTTTGCGCAAGAAATGTATCTTATTCATTTCATCATCATTCTGAATAGAGAAGGTATATGAATTATCATATGCCCAAGAGACCAACATAAATAAAATCTCTTGGGTCGTTCAATTATGTTAGAATGACCAATGCAATGACACAAAAAGAAATATATTCATATTTGGGCAACACACCATGATTTCTCACGGAATATTTAAGATTGGTATAAAAAAAACTCGTTAAGAAGATAGTCATTTATATAGGGGTATGTCACTAGAAGATTTCATAGTAGTGAAATTCACTGAACTCTACACCAAATGTCACGAAGAATGTTCTGTACCTAGAGCTTAGAAAAACTTTATCATTAAACAAATTCATAAAAAGGGACAAAAAAAAAAAAAAAAAAAAATTATGAACAATAAGTTTACTCTCCGTAAATTATAAAATATTTACAGAGATCAAATTAGGATGAATAGAATGACAACTAGACTTTAATCAACCAAGAGAGCAGGCAGGCCTTAGAAGTGAATATTTAACGACTGACATATCCGTGAAATTAACCAGCTAATGGAAAAAAACAACAAAATAGTACAAACCAGTATGTATGGCATTTATAGACATTAAGAAAGCATTTGGTCCTGCCAAAACTTTAGCAGTAATGAAAGCTCTTAAAAACAAGGAAGAGAAGAATCTTTTGTTAGAACAGTCGAGGATATATATAAACGAAGTAGAGTAATCCTAAAATTATATGAATATAGTGAGAAAATTCCGATTCACAGCATGCCCAGAAATTTTTAACTAATTAGATTGGGAAACATAGGAATTAATATTAATGGGGAATACTTTAACAACTTAAGAATTGCAGATGACATAGATGTGTTTTGTGAATTATGGGAGGAATTACAAAAGATGATAGAAAATTTGAGTAGGACTGAAAATGAATCTAAGTAAAATTGAGATAATGTTCAAAGAAAATGCAGAGACAACATATAAGAGTTATGGATGACCTTTAGAGATGATTAATGAATATACTTAATTAGGACACAAGAGCAAAATTAATAGAAGGATAGCCATGGGTGGGAGAGCATTTGGTGAACACAATGGAATTATAAAAAGTAAAATGTCACTATTTCCAAAAGGAAAAGTATTTAATGAGATGGTCCTATCAGTATTAACTTATGCATCAGAAAGTTGGTGCATTACTAAAGCCTTAGAACATAATATAGTTACATCTGAAATCGCTATGGAAGGAATAATGAGGGGAATAACACTAAGAAACACACACAAAAATAAAAGAGCAACATGGATACGAGAGCAAACTAAAGTAAAGGATACTCTAACAAAATATAAGAAAAAGAAATGGACATGGCCAGGACTTACAATAAGAATGACAGACAATATATGGACATTAAGAATAACAGATTGGGTCCCTAGAGATTGTAAAAGAAACAGGGGAAGGAAAAGATGATGATGGATGGATTGACAAACTAAGAAAGGTTTGCTGGTGTGAACTGACACAAAAAGACCATAAAGAGACGGAAGTGGAATGACATGTCTGAGGCCTTTGTTCTGCAGTTGACTAGTAACGGCTGCTGCTGCTGCTGCTGATGATGATGAGTATATATATATATATATATATATATATATATATATGTGTGTGTGTGTGTGTATATATATATATACAGTATATATATAATATATATACATATATATATATATATATATATATATATATATATATACATATATATATTTATATTAATATACACACACGCATATATACAGTATATATATATATATATATATATACAGATTTATATACATATATATATATATATGTATATATATACATATATATATATATATATATATATATATATATATATATATATACTGTATATATATATATATATATATATACATATTTATAGAGAGAGAGAGAGAGAGAGAGAGAGAGAGAGAGAGAGAGAGAGAGAGAGAGAGAGAGAGAGAGAATTATACTATCTTCAAAACGATATGTGGTATATCGCAACGGCAATTGCTTACATGAAGTGAAATCTTCCTTAGGTGTCGCGATAAGCTTTATGGCGTTAAGCAACAAATAAATTATTGCAAAATACGGATAAATATAAAAACCTGCTTCTTATTTACGTGGCTTCACTTAAGGTGTCCATGTTTCGAGATGTAGTATGGTAATCATAATAGAAGCTGAGGTTTTGCAATAATTCCGTGTGTTGATTTTTGATATGAGATAGACCTAATGTATGCAGTGAATTGAATCAAATATTTATCTTGCAATGTTTGTTTTGCAATAACAAAGTCTGTAATTTCTTGTTTGACGCATGTGGATTAAGAAATGATTCCTTTTGAAATTTTCATATATATAATAAAAAGTCAACCCATGTAGATTGAAACCATTTGTTATCCTTTTTGTTTTCTATTTTCACATTGATTTAGCTTAAGCCTTCCTTGATAATTTCAATTATCTAATCAGTTAGACAATCATTTCTTCCTTAGAGCCTCAAAAGTCCATAATCAACTTTTAACTAATTTGGCAACAGTGCTACAAAATGTTGAAAATTAGAAGAAACAAACAACCGAATATAGTCACCTTCACCTCCATATACTCCATAAAGATCACATATTAGAGAACCTTGCATGACGCATTCCCTTGTTAATGGATTCATATTGTAGAGTACAAAACATTGTCAACTTAGTGAGGGCTCCTTTCATCAGTTAAATGACTTGAAGTAAGTTGCCTGAACATTTCTGTGAGATAAGAATCTCTTTAGAATAAATTCTTAAGGATTACTGTCAAATCAGGAAGGGCAATTATAATTAGCATAAAAATTCTTGAACTTAACGATAAGGAAACATGCATCTCGGTGAATTATAAATTTCCTCATTTCTGATAGGCTGGAGGTATTTAAACCTTCGGACACATCATTCTTTTGTTTTTCAAAACTTTACATCTAACGCGACGGAGATTATTTCATTGTTAATGTATAGATTAGAGGATGTAAATGCGCTGGTTAGAAAGACGATCATTTAAATAGAGATGTAGAAGGTGAGAGGTGAAGCGTATTAGAGACAGTAACTTGTTGACACACCTTTACCAGCCTGCTCGATGGGGCTACTGTAGCGGTATACGGTATATCATTTTATGTGTTTTCTTAAAAAAAAATGCTTGTGCTTTCACAAATAGTATGAAGTAGAAAGTCTAATTAAAAAAAAAAAAGCCAAAGTCTGATGAAAAGTATAGTTGATATAATAAGACTAGTTAGATACCTGAAAAATATGGTTGTAGAAAAATCCTCAGGCATTTAAGAGTCGAAGTTGGCCAATATCCCTTTCCTTTAGAGTTTCTTATTATGTGTGATGAATCCGTTTCTGTTGTTTACCAAGCTGTATCTCGTGCGGTTTACCTCTTACCTCACGGAATTTGAGATGGCATCCATTTATCTGAAAAATGCATATTTTGAATAATTGCTTCCAATACTGAATATATTATTGGATATCATGCATTGCACATGGCCATAATAGACGTATTGATATTGAAATTCGTAAAATCTATGGCTTTGTACGTAAACAAAGCATCATGAACTGAAAATACAAGATGGCTGCCATTTTATCTGATTGTTAACATCTTTTTTCTGTGGTGATAGAGACATTCTTGATATGAATTCGTATGTTTTGAAGGTTGGGGAGTTCGACCTTAAAGTTCTATGGGATTTGAAGGTACACTCGGACACACTATTCTATCTTATTTGTATTCCTTTTGTTTTTTGAAGCTTTATAGTTTATATATGAAAGATCTATTTTAATGTTGTTACTGTTCTTGAAATATTCTATTTCAATTGATCTGTATTTCTCTTTTAGTTTATTTCCTTGTTTTCTTTCCTCACTGGGTTCTTCTTCCTTGTTGAGGTCCTTGAGTTTATAGCATCCTTCTTTTCCAACTAGTATTGTAGGTTGGCTTGTGATAATAATAATAATAATAATAATAATAATAATAATAATAATATTTTTTTTTTCTTCCGCAGAATGCTTGTTCGAATGACTTCTCATCTGCATCCATTGTATTGATCTGGGAATGCTATTCCATGTTTGACAGATTGTCATCAATTTTGAAGGTATTTTAAAATCATGAACGTTATTTATTTGCAATAGCAATCGTAATTTTAGAAAATTATCCAAATGTGTTTTGTTCAAACATCTAGTCTACTGGAGGCTGGGGTAGAAAGCAAAATGCTTGGTCCAGGTACAGCAGAACAAGTCCTCATGGGGGGAAGGCAAGTCACACTCCAAATCAATACGAGTACAATGGTAACGTATTCGCCTTATATTCTCATGATAGCAGATCGATCCCAGCCCGCGACTGTGAGTTTAAGCTGTTTACTGGGGAGGCCACTGCTGTGGCTGGGCCCTACAGTGGGGCGTTGGGCTTCCCCGACTGCCGTTCTGGTGACCATCTATTCTGATGAAACGGGAATTGAAACCCGACACCTTTATCTTTATATAAACTAACCATGCATGACATGTGAGAAACCCCAATGCCAAAACTCCTAACCACCTTCATTTAAGACAAGGAACAAGTGCTTATTGCCGAAATAGAGGCAAAAGCAAACAGCAAAGACAATGAAGAAATGTTAATGCTACTGACCAACAATGAATTCAGAGAAACCATGATTTACTTTTTGAAATATAATATAAACCCAAATTTTAAATACTGGTTGGGTTACATGCATATGGTCGAGATGATTTGATGTTTACCCATGCTCATTGGGAAGGCAATGCTTCCGTACTCTATGAGGTATGATCACAAAAACTATACACACTGGAGCCTAAAGCCGGCCTGCTTCCTTAGTTGATTAAAGTCTACCTGCCTTTCTATCAAGCCTAATATGGTCTCTGTACTCCTTTTATATTAGCACAATATACATAAATGAGATACACCACCTTCCTCCAGAAGTCAAAAGAGAATTTGTAGCTGGAAACTTTGTTTTGAAATGTACTAACCAAAGGTTCAATCAGGTTGATCCTGACCAAAGTCAAGAATGGTTGAACTGTATCGTATGAAGAGAGACAGGATCATAAGCATAACCAAAACATCATCTGCGCTGAGTAGATAGTCTCTCTTTTATAGCCTATGGTCACATGTTTCCAATGAAACAAGAGCTGTTTACTGCGTGGATTATGATGATGACTACTCACATAACGAATCCTTCAAAGAAAGGCAAGCACAAGACAGCCATGATGAGGACAGTCTACTGGTAGAGCTGAAGTCATTCAATCCATTTTCAGAGAGGCATGTGGTACGCTGCAGAACAACAGACTTTGCCACAAAGGAAATTGAAAATGACCTGCTAAGTTCACACTTAAAAGGACAGAAGTTGAACAACTTCATCCAAGAGAGGTTCATTGCTCCAGAACTGAAACAGGTCAAGTTACGTGATTCTTTATTTTTAAAAAAACCAGGCTCTGGCATTCGCCTAACTCTATGAAGGGAAACATAAAGATTCCAGACAGAAAGGTAATGAGAAATCATTCAAACCAGATAGGAAAATTATCCAGTGCCTGATAACTACCTACAGAAGTACTGATGCATGAACTTGAAACAGTGCCTCGAGTTTTAGCTGTGACAAATTGCAGACTTCGATCTGGATCAAAAGCAGACATGGTTCAAGTACTCATCTCAGAAATAGAATGCCTTTCCACCAGAGGCACTGCCGACCTTGTGGATACAGCAACAATCATAATTGATGGTAAAGCAATGGTTTATTCTATTGGGTAACCACCTGGGGCAGCTTCATTTGGAGACGTAGCTGATGTCTTCATAGAAGCTGTTCTTCAAGGTGGGAAACTGTTCAAGCGAAATGATGTATTGTTCAATAGATATTACCAGAACTCCATTAAACAAGGAACAAGGGCATAGCGGGATCAAGCATTAGTGGTAATCCGAAATTTGATTGAAGGAAGGAAGAATGTTCCACCCCAAGCAAAGCAAGATACTTCCATGACTCATCCTGAAAACAAGGCAGAGCTGGTAAATTTCTTTTCAAAACAATTGATGCTGAAGATTTCTGCAAACAAAACTGTTATGGTATCTAGTGGATTTGGCAGCTAAGACCAGGTGGAATCACTCTATCCAGAAGTGGACACAGAAAAACTCAAAGCTAGTCACGAAGAAGCAGATACAAGAATTATTCTGAATTGTACGGAAATTCAAGACTCTATGATTGTGATAGCCACATATTACACAGAAGTTCTCGTATTACTACATGAACATTTCCCCAAACTACCAAGTGACAAAGTTTGATTGAACAACTTGTTTTTGCTAACAATAAGGAATGCATTACAGCAGATTACGCCAACACTGGTAGTGACACAACTTCAATCCTCTTCGGGCATGGAGAGAAAACTTGCTGGATAGTATTTTAAGAACACTCTCACCTTCTTGAAAGTTTATGTCAAGGTAAACTCGATGACCTGACAGTGAAAAATGCTGAATTATTTGTCTGCAAGTTGTGCAAAGCCCTCAATGACACAATAGTCAACAAGGCAGATGAAATCCTATTCATGAAGTCCAGTAATCCAGAGATGCTTTCTCTAATTGGTAATGTCCTCTTGTTTGACTTCTAAAGAGCTCACTATAAAACAGCTGAGTGGTGACAGGCAAATGAGCAGTACCCATAACTATCTCAACCAGAATCGATGGAACAGAGGATGAAAGTTGCATCCCTGAGGCCAATTCTGATGTCCCTATCCCTCTATTCGATACTCATATGTGGAGCTGATCACCTGCAACTATGCCAACCGATGTATGAGTGCACATAGCACATGTAAAAAGCCCCACTTGGTTTGTACAGCAGCATGGTAATTTAGAACACCCTATGATGATTGTAGTAATGCCAGAGATCATCAATGACTGTACTCACACTACAACTATGCTCGTGCATCAGTTTGCAATCTGGAACTTATAATATAAAATGTTGGAATAATCACTTAACAAGTAATAATGTGTTATCAGTCATCCTGGATTTATTATTATTACTCAATTTAAAAGAAAAGTATTATCAATAATCTAATCTAAGTACCAGGCCATTATATTGAGTTTTGATAAAGTTTTAGTTTTTAAATGGCATGCAGATTTGTAAATACTGTATAATGCACTTGATTTTAAGTTAGCAAAAACGTTTATTTGCCTGTTTTGACTCCAAAATCCTGGAGATGTCAGAATACCTGAAAACCGAGTAGTCTATAAGTAAACACAGGTTAACGTACAAATTTTTAGGTGTACTATTTGGTAGAATTAGTTGAATTCACATCTTAACTAAGATGGTATTATGTAGCTTTCTGTCAGTCACGATAGCCACCCACTGGTGTCCTATTTCATTAGGTTGTATGATCGTACAAACCTATACAAACTGGTTCACTTTCATATACCGCATGTGTTTACATGGGTTTTGCTGAGAATTTTTGTATTCATGTGCGTGTGACTTAATAACAAGTGTATATTAGGTTGAAACAAAATTTCATTGTAAATTAAATCTCGAGGACAAACTATTCTTTGAAGACATCAGAAATGCATTTCCTCAGGATGAATAGGTGTAAATTATCTACTGTTGGATACGTTTCCATGATTAGACATAACATTAACAAAGTTTTTGAGACCACTAAATCACTTTGTTTACTATCATTTGTTTACTATCATAACAAAGGCAGAAGCTATGATTTCATATGATGTCTGTATAACATTGATTTCTATTGCTTTACTAGCTGAGAGAGAGAGAGAGAGAGAGAGAGAGAGAGAGAGAGAGAGAGAGAGAGAGAGAGAGAGAGAGAGAGAGAGAGAGATAAGTTTAATAGTACTTTTTATCAAGAGAAAAACACTGTCATGAGAAAGTATATAATCATGCAGGTCTCAAATAGAATAGGATTAAGTTCTCTCTTATAGCAGGCTATCGTTAGCTGAACTATTACCTCGAAAATTAGGGTTTTATTACCAGCATCAGTGGATGTCAAAGGGCCTCAAAAGTAAAAAAAAAAAAAAAAAAAAAAAAATAGAAGCAAGAGCAAGATTAAATCTAATGCAGTCGATCCGTTAACATCTAGACTGGATTGAGTAACTCGAAAGAAATTGAATTAAATTTCAAACTTGATTCCTTTCTATTATCATAGCCAAAGGCTGACTTACTCGCGCAGGGTCACACCTAACTGTAAATTAAAGTCCTCCTCATCATCATTTGGACATGTTCTTCATCGGGTTCCAGGAGGAAAGAACTGACCCAAGCAAGGCACCTTTAGGCTGATCTAATAACCCTGACCTTGAGCTAGATGAGAGAGAGAGAGAGAGAGAGAGAGAGAGAGAGAGAGAAATTGAAGGTAATGATAAGGGGTTGTCGACCTACTCGCGCTTATATGGCATTGTTGAAACCGTAAGAAATTTCACCTGCAGAACATATAGAGTGGCTAATTTATTTGTTGATTTCGGTTTATTCAGCATTCTGTCTGTCTGTCTGCCTGTCTGGTTGCCTGTCTTCAGCTATCTATATAGCTCTGTTTCTTGGTGTCTCCCTATATCATTCTTGCTTGCTTACATACGCGATTGGATTTGGACTATAGTGCGACCGGTCAGCGCATGGTTGAGTAATCACCAGTCTTCTACCGATCACAGACGACCTTTCAGTGTCTCCTCACTGGTGTCTCAATCTCTGGAATTAAACATCTGATATATTCAGTGCTTGACAATTCATGGAACCCTCACAAAAGCAGAACATAATCTCTTCTGTCCAGGTGATACTACCGCTAGAGAGTTATAGGGTCTTTTGACTGGCCAGACAGTACTATATTGGATCTTCTCTCTGGTTACGGTTTATTTTCCTTTTGCCTACCCATACACACCGAATAGTCTGGCCTATTCTTTACATACTCTCCTCTGTCCTCATACACCTGGCAACACTGAGATTAACTAACAATTCTTCTTCACCCAAGGGGTTACTGCACTGTAATTGTTTAATGGCTACTTTCCTCTTGGTAAGGGTAGAAAAGACTCTCTAGCTATGGTAAGCAACTCTTTTAGGAGAAGGACACTTCAAAATTAACTATTGTTCTCTAGTCTTGGGTAGTGTCATAGCCCCTGTACCATGGTCTTCCACTGTCTTGGGTTAGAGTTCTCTTGCTTGAGAGTACACTTGGGCACACTATTCTGTCTTATTTCTCTTCCTCTTATTGTGTTAAAGTTTTTATAGTTTATATAGGAAATATTTATTTTAAAGTTGTTACTTTTCTTAAAATATTTAATTTTTATGTTTCTTCTCTTCACTTGGCTATTTTCCCTGTTGGAGTCCCTGGGTTTATAGCATCCTGCTTTTCCAGCGTGTTGTAGATTAGCAAGTAATAATAATAATAATAATAATAATAATAATAATAATGATAATAATAACAGTAATAATGATAATAATAATAAATAATAATAATAATAATAATAATAATAAATAATAATAATAATGTGTATGAGGGTAATATTGTGATTCCAAAATTCTAGCGATCGGAGACGAATCCCTTCGAGACCACTAAACCAGCAGAGTGAGAGCGAAAAAGAGAAATATATTAAGAAATGATCACTTTAGTTCAGTTAACTACCACCCTTTCAATACTTTATATTCCTCCAAAAGTATGAAGACTTGTTACTTGATTTACTTTTCCAGGTAACCAAGTTCTAAGCACAAAAAAAAAATAAATAAAAAAATATATATATATATATATATAAAGATAATGTATCGTAACTGTAAAGAATCAGGAATGAGGTGGAATACTATGATAGGATCATATTATCTGCAACTACGATGAATCGTGTAATTTTTTGAGAAAAGAAAAAAATTAAAACTGTCATTTGTTCCATTGACCAATCGTTGTGAGACAGCTTTTACCGATCGTAAAAAAAGATAATAATAATCTCTCATATCCCATCCTATCACATACATTTTTTGTTGACAACCCTGAATGTGTAACGGGTATCTTATACCCGTTGCCCCTTTGGAGCATAAATACCATTGCAT
This sequence comes from Palaemon carinicauda, assembly GCF_036898095.1. Classification (NCBI taxonomy): domain Eukaryota; kingdom Metazoa; phylum Arthropoda; class Malacostraca; order Decapoda; family Palaemonidae; genus Palaemon; species Palaemon carinicauda. The sequence continues at coordinate 95,249,897 of NC_090750.1, forward strand.
TATGAGGTAAAAGTGTTGTGAAAGTGGTCGAAGGCTAAACGCAGCTATCAAAGAAGATCAATTTGTTTTGAATATTCGAGGGAATTTTGATAAAATTGAGAGAGAGAGAGAGAGAGAGAGAGAGAGAGAGAGAGAGATAGAGAGAGAGAGAGAGAGAGAGAGAGAGAGAGAGAGAGAGAGAGAATATCTACTAATACATATAAGTATTGGAATAATGAAGTATGAATTATGTTTTTTAGTAATAATGAATGAAATGTGTTTTTTCTTCTTCAGTGACCAGAAAATTTGATACTATATGTTTGTATTCTTAGAGCTACTTTCACGGGAGGAGACATAGCTTAATGTGAGAGGACCACGGTGACATTCAATATAACAAATATTCTTAGATACTGGCCTAATAAAATTCAAGAACTTTAGCCAAAAAAAAAAAAAAAAAAAAAAAAAAAAATTTGGTTGTGTGGGGGGGGGGGGGGGGGAGAATGTATCATTATGGAAACACAGTGGAATTAAGTTCATCTGGTATATGTTTAAAGGTTTAAAAGCCACTCATGACTGGCAGAGGCAAGGGACAGTGACATTGACCTATCAAGCAGGACAATGCCCTAGAGACTGACCATTTTACATATGATCAGTGTCCAAGCCCCCTCTCCACCCAAGCTAGGACCAAGGAGGGGCCGGCAGGAGCTGTTGATGACTCAGCAGATAGACCTATAGGCTCTCTCAAACCCCCCCCCCACCCTTAACTCGCAAGGATGGTGAGGTTGCAGAGACCAAAGAAAATAACAAGTTTGAGCGGGACTTGAACCCCAGTCTGGCGTTAACAAGTTATGGACGTTACCACATCGGCCATGAGGTACCAATTTATGACTTCAAGTTTATTTCTTAAATGAAAAAATAAACTGCAATTCTCCAAAAAGGAAAAAAAAAACTAGAACTTTTCAAACCGAAAATCCTTTTTTTTATCATAAACTGGGCCAAAATCAATAATATTTCTTTTGACCTTACATTATTCAAATTATTATTGTGTATCATACTAGTTTGCAAGAAAAAAAAAAGTGCTTCGCCAAAGGCATTATTTGCTAGATTTTGTTTTCATCTTTACACGGAAAAGTGTTTGCTTTCTCATAACAGCAGAGATCTGGTATTCATTAGAAAAAGATATTGAAAACTAGAATTAAGTGAGACCTATTTAAAACATTCAAGAATTACACCTTTGGTTTGAAATCAT
>NC_090750.1:95256124-95258624 GCF_036898095.1 Palaemon carinicauda
TCAAACGTTTTAGTTGATTCTTCTGGAAACTAATTGCAGATAGAATATTAATTCAGGATATACTAATAACTCTAATAACACTAATAACACTAATGCATATAAAAGTGTAATTATGAAAACCTATACTTAACGAACGGGAGGAAGAACCCTGCTCTCTCTCTCTCTCTCTCTCTCTCTCTCTCTCTCTCTCTCTCTCTCTCTCTCTCCTCTCTCTCTCTCTCTCTCTCTCTTTGAGTTTGTCTGTTTGTCAATCTATTCCTAAAGTATAACATCAACAACAACAACAACAGTATGCTGCAAGATCCTCAGTCATGAAATCATAAAAAGGGAAAGTGAACAGCGATTGCAGGGAAAATGACTCCCTTTCAAACTCGCTTAAACTTTAAGAGACGTCTATTAGAGGTCACGATCCTTGTTAACGGCTCCTTAAAAGGCCTTGTATGACCTTGGGGGGAAAATAAATTGATGGTATAAAAAAAAAGAGGGAGAGCGAGAGTGCTTCGATAATCTTTCTTTAGTTTTTAAGGCTGAATTCCTTCAGAGAAATCATTGCACGTGTTTGAATGACGTCTGTGTGGGAAGGGTGGAGGAAGGAAGGGTAAGGTACTGAGAAGCCTCCGCCCACAGGTCGCTTGACCCCCAACGAAGTTTGCTGTCAGTCAATAAAAAGTAGGAAGGAATGGTACGAGGAATGTGCAGGGTAGGATGTAAGGGTGACAGGAAGGGAAGGTCACGGTGAAAGGGAATTTATCAAACTATCCTATCCATCGGTTTGTTTTTACTTTCAAAGATAACAATAATAGACAATTTGAAAAAAAAAAAAGAAAAAAAAAAACATCGCTAGTTTTCACTTTTGTACCAATTTACATTTTTTTCTGCCTCAAATCGAGCTCAGGAAACTCAGTTTAAAGGTGTGAAGGTTTAAAGGCCACTCTCATGAATGGCAGAGGCAAGGGACAGTGACAATGCCCTATCAAGCAGGACAATGCCCTATAGACCGACCATATTGCATATGATCAGCGCCCAAGCCCCCTCTCCACCCAAGCTATGACCAAGGAGGGCCAGGCAATAGCTGTTGAAGGCTCAGCAGATAGACCTATAGGCTTCCCTAAACCCCTATCCTTAGCTCACAAGGATGGTAAGGTTGCAGCAACCAAAGGAACTAACTAGTTTTAACGGGACTCGAACCCCAGCCTAGCAATCACCAGGCAAGAACGCTACCACTAGGCCATCACAAACCTTATTTTTTTCACAAGAATTAATGTTTTAATTAACTCCATGGTTTAAATCTTACGTTCTTAATTTCTTACAGAGAGGCTTGATATATCATACAGTTAAAATGTCATATTCAAGTGTATCAAGCATAAGTCATCCAAAAAATAAAACTATCTTTTGCTATTAAATTCATCCAGATAACCATTAAAGGAATTTAACTGACAATGACAGATTAATGTTACAAAAATACCCCGTTGGATATCGTAATAACTTTAAAATCAAAGCGAATGTCAGAGAAACAATATTAACACCAACAGTACTTTTACTGTTGAGATAAAAAAAAAAACACGAACCCTAATTGTCGTGAGACACCAATTCCAGGGGGTCTCAACATTTTGCCATTGGGTACCCCCTGAGTTATAGGACCATTAACCCGAACCCCCAGTAATCTGACAACGAACAACATAGTAAAATAGCGATCAACTCCATATACAATGGGGCAGCATATGATATTATGAAACAATTCAATTCTTAATGGCTTTATTGAGATGAAACATTGATATTCCAAGTATTTTACAATGATACCATACATGCAGGAGTGAATCGATATTTTCTTTATTAACTAATACTGAAATTTAGTGTGTATGCTGTGCTTGTTTATTACAAACACGTTTCTCAATTCGAGGAGAGGTATTGGACAGGCACTTGTAGGACACGTGCCACATTAAACTATGATCAATGTTTCGATTTTATGCTCAACAACGTTGAAAATTCTTGCTCGCACATAGAAGTACTAGGGAATATCAGCCAAACAAATCAGAAGTATTTCAGATACAACATGGTGAATAAAACTCTTTCTAAACCAGAAATTGGTCAGGGAAAGTGTTTCAAATGCATCTTTTGCAGAAGAGTCGTTTAATCGACTCGAAGAACTCTTCGTGTGTGTTATCTGGAAGAAGGTGAAGACTCACAATTACTGTCATGGATTTATAATCACTTTTGACGCCAATCATCTCCGTAATACTCTCTCTCTCTCTCTCTCTCTCTCTCTCTCTCTCTCTCTCTCTCTCTCTCTCTCTCTCTCTCTCTCTCTCTTAGAAAATTTATTTATGTAAAACATTTTTATCAGTCATCTAAGTACCCCCAGAAATCTACTTTTGAACCCCTGGGGGTTTGCAAACTCCACGTTGAGGACCCCTTCTTCTACTCATTTTGAATCACCGCTAGAGTCAGTTGAGTCACAGAGTACAGCAACGGCTACCAAGCTCTCCAAGTGATCTTTGAG
>NC_090750.1:95263624-95283624 GCF_036898095.1 Palaemon carinicauda
AGGTTGGTACAATTTCCTGAGAGAGAGAGAGAGAGAGAGAGAGAGAGAGAGAGAGAGAGAGAGAGAGAGAGAGAGAGAGACTGATTTGCGCTTATCGTAGATAGATTGTCGTAATCTACGTGTGTTATTACTTTAAGAATTTTGAATGCCTCTATTAACTGTCCCCTTAGTCGTCGAGTTTGTAGATCAAATATTTTAAAACGTTCCATTCTCCGTCTATATCCAATTTGTCTTAGTGTTGGAACTAGTTTGATGGTCTTAGCTTGTACTGCTTCCAGTCTCTTTGTATCCTTCTCAATACATGGAGCCAAGAATTGGACGCTGTATTCTAGATGTGGTGTTACTAGTGATATGTACAGCAGCCGTGCGGTCTTTATTTCTGCATTCGAATTGTTTCTTTACGTATTCTTCTAGTTTCTTTGCTCTCTTTTCAACTTTTACACTCTGTTTGGTGAATTTCAATCTTAGCTAATATCAGTGCCGATATCTTCCTCCTGGTCCACACTTTCTATATATATCATTAACCAGCAGTAAGCAATTTGTTTGTGGGTACTACAACCTAAGTGCATTTCCGACAGTTGGAAAGTATTTGTCATTTTCTGGACAATTCTCCTAACTTAATCATACCATGTTTAGGATTGTGGTGGCCGATGTGGTAACGTCCCTGACTGGTTATCGCCAGACTGGGGTTCGAGTCCCGCTCAAACTCGCTAGTTGCTTTGGTCGCTATAACCTCGCCATTCTTGCGAGCTAAGGAGGATGAGGGGTTTGAGGGAGCCTATAGGTCTATCTGCTGAGTCATCAGCAGCCATTGCTTGGCCCTCCTTGGTCCTAGCTTGGGTGGAAAGGGGGGCTTGGGCGCTGATCATATGTATATATGGCCAGTCCCCAGAGTCTAGCGCATTGTTCTGCTCGATAGGGCAATGTCACTGTCCCTTGCCCCTGCCATTTATGAGCAAACTTTAAATCTTTAAGGCTTCCACGTCTTCTGAGTTCGCAGTGTTTTATGCCTAGTTTAGTATCGTCGGCAAATTTGGCTATTCTACAACTTAATCCTAAATCTATGACGTTAATGTAAACCAGAAATCGTGATGGGCCAAGGACAGATCCTTTAGATACTACCCTTGTAACAGCAGCCCAATCTGAGGCTTTTCCATTGATCACAAATCTCTAATTGATGTTGTCAGCCAAACTTCGATGCATTAAGCTAACTCAACAATGATGCCCAGTGGTTTAATCATAATAATTAGTTTTTTTTTTCATGAGGAACTTTTTCAAAGGCCTTTTGAAAGTCTAGGTATATGATGTCTATTGCCCTGCTTTTGTCATAAATGTAAACATGTTGCGGAAAAATTCCAACACATTTGTCACACAGATTTGTCTAGAACCATGTTGGCTGTCTATCAGAAAATTGTTTTTCTCTATAGGTTCTACTATTGAATTTACTATAACTGATTAAAATAAATTTGCAAGGCACTGAAGTTAAACACACACATCTGTAATTACCAGGTTTTTCTTTTGATCCCTTCTTGTAGATAGGAGGAACATAACTTAGTTTCCATACTTATAGTACTTTTCTTTTGTTCACTGTCTCTCGGAACATTTTGTATAAGTGGGGGGTTATCTTTTCTTCCTTTTCTATGATCTCCCTTGGAATAATATAATCTGGAGAGAAAGAGAGAGAGAGAGGCTGTATCTTATAACAATTTTCGGAGAGAGAGAGAGAGAGAGAGAGAGAGAGAGAGAGAGAGAGAGAGAGAGAGAGAGAGAGAGAGAGAGAGAGAGAGAGAGTTACAAGGATGTTGGGTGTCTCAAAGTGTTTTTACTCCATCCTTGGAGACTCCATTTGCTCTTGGATAGAGCGAATTAGTTTAAACATTTAGAGAGTTTTTATGACCTTGTCTAACTTATTCCTTGATATATTTATCGTTTTACTGTTCATTGCGTCCGCTGGAAATCTATTCTATGTATTTGCCATTTTGTATGTAGAAAAATTACCGCATTTAGTGGTGTTGTATCTTTTCAATTCGAGTTTGTATACGTTTCTCTAGACGGATTTATGCTAAACGTGAAGAGGTTGTTGTAGTCTACATTTGTTATTCCTTTAAGAATTTTGAATGTCTCTATTAGCCGTCCCCTTAGCTGTTGAGTTTGTAGATCAAGTAAGATTAAATGTTACATTCTCCTTCTATATACAAATTGTCTTCGCATTGGGACTAGTTCGGTGGTCCTAGCTTGTACTGATTCCCGTCTATCTATATCCTTGTTAATACTTGAAGCCCAGAATTGGATTCCATATTCTAGATATGGTCTTACTAGTTATGTGTAAAATATCTTTGTTTCTGTAGTTGAATTGTCTCTTTATGTAACCTTTTAGTTTCCGTACCTTCTTTTTAACTTTATGTTCTGTTTGGTTCACACTCTCTATTTCATTACCCTGCAGTGAGTAATCTGTTTGCGAGTTGCTACAACCTATGTGCATAACTTTGCAATTTTAACAATTTTTATGGATTTGCCATTTCTGGACCATTCTTTCCATTTAATTAGATATTCTCCTAAATCTTCTACATTTAAGTTCGCAACGTTTATGTCTACTTTAGTATCATCGGCAAATTTGGCTATTCTGCGAGTAAATCCTAAATCTATGCTGTTAATGTAAATCAGAATTAGTAATAGGCCAAGGACGTACCCATGAGGTACTCCTCTTGTAACAGCTGCCCATTCTGAGGCTTCACCATTAATCACAACTCTTTTTACTTCTGTTCGTCAGCCAATCTTCAATCCATACACTTGGCTCATCAATTGTACCTAATGCTCTAATTTTAACCATTAATTTTTATATGAGGGACTTTGTCAAAAGCCTTTTTTAAAGTCTAGATCTAGAATAACTATTGCCCTACTTTGTTATACATGCTAAACATGTTGTGGAAAAATTCCAACGGATTTGTCACACAGGTTCTCTTTTCTCTAAGCCACATTGGCTGTGTATCAGAAGTATGTTTTTCTCTTTATGTTCTGCTATTGAATAGGATATAATTGATTAAAAGTTTTTGCAAAGCACTGAATTTAGACAGAGGTCTGTAATAGCCAGGTTCTTCTTTTGATCCCTTCTTGTAGATTGGAGGGAAATTGCGTAGATTCCATGCAGGTGATGCATTTCTTTCATTGTCTGTCTTTCTAGTTCTATAATCTTTCTTGGATGAATGTCATCCGGACATGTTTCCTAAGACTTAGTGAGTCTCTTTATTTTCCTTTTGACATCTTTCATTGTAAAGGTGATTCTGTTTAGTGGTGGTAGCCGTTCATATTTGACAGCTGTTGCGGATAGGGGTGTTGATTGTTCCCGCGTGAATAAGGTTGTGAAATATAAATTCATCAGTATGGCTTTTTCAGAATCCATTGTTAAACGATTATCTATGAGTCTCTTAATGAGCTAATGTTGTTTATAATTGGTTGTCTACTGTTTACATATGCAAAAATTATTTGGGGTTTTCTTTACTAGCTGAAGCTAATCTTTTGTCCTCGTTGATCTTGGCATTTCTAACTAGTTTATTTACATTTCTGCTAAACTCTCTGTGTTAGGAAATTTCATGAAGTGAGGGCTATGAACCCAATGACTTATGTTTCCTGTCTCTGCTTCTTATTGCATTGGCTATTTCTCTGTTGATCCATTTGGTAAAATTTGTGTATGGTGTATATTTTGCCCTTTTTTCTTTACATTTTTTCTACAAAAGAGCCTTTTGTGTATCTATGTTCTTTTTTTTTATCATATTCTAAAGTCTTTGTGTATTCCTTCAGTTGTATCCAATTACTATATTTGCATACTAGTTTCTTTATAATTCTCTTTTATTTCAGATGAGGAATATTTACCTAAAACCTAACTATTGTATGGTCACTTTTGCCTATATTTTCGCCTACTTACACATTGGATACTAAATCTTCCACTGTTGTTACCACAATATCTAGTATGTTGTTTCCCCTAATTAGTTTATCGACCCACTGATGGAGCAATTCATTGATGACAAATTATAGTAGGTTGTCTCTCTGTGTATGATGTAGAATTCAAAAAGTCTCAGTTTACTGTTGCATTGAATTCTCCCATTAGGACAGCGAACTTATTGTTCAAGGAACTAACCTTTCTTTGCTTTTTTTAATGGCTGAAGTGCTCCCCTTAGTCCTTTACCATGGATTCCTCGATTAGCACAATTTCGACTTCCTCTTCCTCTGCCAGGAAGGAGAATCTTTAGTTTGGTAGCAGTTACATCTCCAGACTGTTGTTTCGTATTGCTTCTTCTTACCTTTCCTCTCGTATGTTTCACTAACTCTCAGTTTTTGTTGGTAATTATTTAATCATTAAGCGCTGTCCTTAATTTTACCTTATTTTGTATCTCTTGGATATTGATCCCATTTTCTACAATATCGTCTAAATTTCTTTGTTTATCACCAAGTATTTGAACTTGGACATAATCTTCATCATTTGTATTCTTATTTCTTGGGTTTTGTTTCTCAATTTTTCTATTTCCTGTTCCTGCTGGCCGAACAGGCATACATTATAATGATGCAATTTTGCAGGGCACCCTTCTTTGAAATTGATGCACCATTTATTTATCTGGCCCTTTGGGCATCTATGTTTTAACTCCATTATCTTACACATCTTTAATTTATGTATGATATTGTCTAATATGTAACTATTTGGATATGTTTGCCAATTAAGTTCATGCTGACTTGTTTTATGACCACTAATATAAAAGGGGGGCGGGGTTGATATTGACCGACCTGTTGCCGCATCCTCTTAGCCCCAGATGACTTTCCATCTTGTCTATCCCCAAACTCCGTAAGAGTTGTCAAACCAACAGTTAAGTGTACTCAATGTAGGGCTGTCTCTAACGTGCTGCAGATCCCAAATGAGCAGCACAAGGCAGAAGCCTGTTTCCTTATCAGGATTGACAGTGGAAGGCTACCGATTACTGGGATTTCCGGACATCCAAGAACAGCCAGACTCTTAGGTACTACTGATTATTACCAAGAAGCAGCAACTTGGTTTTTTTTTTTTAGTTGGCCATGACTCCAACAAGGCACAAAAGCTATGTCAACCTCATGAGCAGTTGAGCCTATTTCGTGAGAGACCGGTCACAGGGAGTGGTCAGCTGCGACACGTTAGGAATGTAGGCTACTTTGGCACCATTAGCACTATTCCATTCTCGCGTTCCCTATCACCCTTTAATTCCTCCGTTCCAGTCCCTCGTAACCTGTGAGCGAATTCCTAGCGTTGTTTATAGAGGTAGCTGTAAGCTCCTTAATTTGAATGTATATATGCATGTAAAAATATATTTGAATACATTCAAATGAATATATTAATATAAAATTTCTTATATATATACACATTTATATATACATACATACATACATACATATATATATATATATATATATATATATATATATATATATATATATATATATATATGTATGTATATATATGTGTGTGTGTATGTATATATGGTAAGCAACTCTTCTAGGAGAAGGACACTCCAAAATCAAACCATTGTTCTCTAGTTTTGGGTAGTGCCATAGCCTCTGTACCATGGTCTCCCACTGTCTTGGGGTAGAGTTCTCTTGCTTGAGGGTACACTCGGGCACACTATCCTATCTTATTTCTCTTCCTCTTGTTTTGCTAAAGGTTTTATAGTTTATATAGAAAATATTTATTTTAATGTTGTCACTTCTTAAAATATTTTATTTGTCCTTATTTCCTTTCTTCACTGGGCTATTTTCCCTGTTGGGGCCCTGGGCTTAAAGCATCCTGCTTTTCCAACTAGGGTTGTAGCTTAGCAAGTAATATATATATATATATATATATATATATATATATATATATATATATATATATATATATATATATATATATATGTATGTATATATATATATATATATATATATATATATATATATATATATATATATATATATATATATATATATATATATATATATACACATATGGGTGTATGTGTATGGGTGTGTATGCATGTATATAGGCAAATTTAAATCCTTATAACGAAAGTATAAAATTCTGATCACAACTTGTTTAACACAAGAACTACTGAAAGAAGTCCATTATTAACGCTGTTTTTTTTTTTTTTTTTTTTTTTTTTTTTTTTTTTTTTTAAGATATTTTGTGCTCAAAAATATCATTCATTTTGAATGCAGAACTCACATTACCCTTGGTTGAGTTGATGCTGACCATGTAAGGTTAATGAAAACCACATTTTTTTGTAAAAAAAAATGGAAAATGTTCAAATCATCCATGCAAATGAGACATTTCACCCAAGCACTTCACCTCGGGCTTAATTCTAATTAAAAAGTACTTTGCCTTTTCTCGTGCGTGCAATGTAAGGCATTCTGTCCAGACCATTATCCAATGATAACAATGAAGAGAAAAAGAAGTTAGGGGAAAAAGGAATGGTCTCCGAAGGGTACGAAAGCTCTCAAAAGGTTAGCAAGTGATCTCCTGCGGCAGCATTTCTTACAACATTTTTCGACGTGGAGGCCAAATCAGGTAAGTTGTTACTGCTCAATGACAAGGAGATTAGCGATTAGTGCTATTGCAACCTGGTGCCTCTCTAATGAAGTGCTGCATATTTTTGCACTAAGTTTAACTAACGCGATTAGTTTTCGAGACACTGTTTTCATTTACGGTATATATGTCTTGGATGATTTTTCTTTTTTTTTTTTTTTTGCCCTCTTTTCTGTTTTTTTTTTTTGCCCTCTTTTCTGTTTTTTTTTTTTGCCCTCTTTTCTGTTTTTTTTTCTGGCTATTTTTATATGTATGTTTTATTTTTTGGATGTTACCTTTGCAAGTTAGAGATCTTTCAAGTTTCTTTCTTAATGATAATAATAATAATAATAATAATGACAATACTACTACTACTACTACTACTACTACTACTAATAATAATAATAATAATAATAATAATAACTCTGCCGATGCAGCTATTACTTTCAACTCAACTTGCCTAAAAGAGGGTCTCCTACCACGAAATAATAATAATAATAAAAGATGAAGAAAGGCAACATTGGATGGCACACTTTAATGAGGTTATGAATAGGAGATATGGATGGCGAGGATAATTTCATTGATATACCTGAAGCTGAGGAAGACGATGATGTGTCCATGAATGAATTCAGTGTGTTTGAAGTCGAAGCTATCATTAAAAAACTCAAGAGATGGAAATCCCCTGGATACGATGGAATAGCTGCTGAGATGATAATGGTTGAAAATGAAGTGACTCCCTGAATGGTTACAAGAATATTTTGTAGAATTTGTCGTGAAGAGGCAAAACCTGATGAATGGGAGCTAGGAGTGTTGATGAGAATGGCAAAAACGGAGATCTGACTGATTGCAATAATTACAGAGGTATCAAACTTACGCCAGTTGTCATGAAAATATATAGTATGCTCATTCTTAATAGGCTAGAGAGAAAGATTGATGAAAAGCTGGGAGATGGACAAGTAAGATGTAGGAAAGGTAGACGTTGTACCGACCAAATTTCCTTTCAAGACATTGCAAAGCAATGTGTAGAATATAGAAATCTTCTCTTGATGGTATTTGTGGACTATGAAAAAGCCTTTGATAGTGAGCACCGGCTAATTTTGTGGAGAGTAATGCGTTATTGTGGAGTTCCTCTTAAATATGTTAATTTGATTAAGTCTGTTCATGAGCATAGCAAGTGCAAAGCTAATGTTAGTGAAGTCCTATCAAATGAATTTCCAGTGAACAGCGGAGTACTCCGAGGGAATATGTTGTCACCTATGTTGTTTATCCTCCTCATGGATTTTGTAATGCATATAACAATTGGGGATGGTGGAGAAGAATTGAACTGGATTGATAACAGGAAATTTGCTAACCTAGAGTATGCTGATGACGCTGTCCTTATTAGCAAAACACTACAGGACTTGCAAAACTTACTTATCAGAATGCATGAAATATCACATGAGATTTAAGATCAATAGAAGAAAGACAAAGATGATGAGAACGGAGTATTCAATAGAAGATGAAATATTATTAGAAGGAGAAAGGATTAATGAGGAAGAATCATCAAAATATTTAGGAACTATGATCTCCAATACAGGATCTTTAGAATTTAAGCTTAATGAAAGATTGAAAAAAGCAAATCAGATAATGGGTAAGTTAAGTAAAATTTGGAAATTAACTCGCCGTGCGCTCGCTTCGCTCGCGAAAAAATAAAAACATCAAGCTCTGTATGTACTGGCAAGCGATAATGTTGAGCTGAGCATGTTAATATCAATGATTGATAATCAATTCTTAGATAATTATCCTCGGTATATACTTTTTTTTCAGAAAATCTAATGGTTCTTGCTTCGCCGTGAAGTGACGTGAGATTGCAACTATCATGTGAGATCACATACTAAAGCAAAAGCAAGACTTTGAGATCGCGTACCAAAACCGCACCATATAGTAATGTTTTTGAAATATCCCTTTTTAAGGTTTAGAAGGAAGGAAAAATTGTTAATATCAAGTTTAGATATATTCGGCTCTATAAGATTGATCGTAAATCTTTAGCTTTTCTTTCCATATCAATTGTCTAGAGGATTTTATGAACTTTAGTTCTTTGATATTACTTTCAAAACTGAATAAGAGAGAAAAAAAGAAGATGCAACATTCAAGTGTTTATTACAAACATCCGTATGAAACACGATGGTTTAAATACTCATTTTAGAAACTTGATCTCTGTCTACTTATATTCCTCCACCCCACCCATATTCCTCTTCACCACACCCATCCATCTGATCCACTGACGCCCAAACTCTTCCCTATAACTTTCCTGTTCTTATCTCTCTCACTTGGTTCCACCTCCTCTCTTCTTATTACATAACCAGTAATTCATTCAAAGTTATTTATCCTTATCTTTTACATATACGAAACATTCTTCTTATATCTTGACGTCCCCTTCTTTCCAGTAGTGATGTTCCAGCAATCTATCTCACCATCTTCTTTTTGCTTCTTCCCAACAGTCCCTCCACTTTCCTTTTAAGTGCACAGGTATAATATACTGTAATAGTACTGCTTAATAATTGTATTAATGATCTTAATCAAATTTTCTTGTCTTAAACAACTCCACATATATTTCTCCCTTTTTACCACGATTTCTCTCTCTCTCTCTCTCTCTCTCTCTCTCTCTCTCTCTCTCTCTCTCTCCTCTATTATTGATCCCTAGTAGTTAAGATCATTGATCCGTTTTACTACTGTATTATCTACCACTTGAATGTTTGATTCATCATGTCCTTCTCTATTAGTAATCATTAACTCTGTCTTTTCAATGTTCACCTTCAATCCATTATTTTCTAAGGCTCCTTTCCAAGCTAAAAACTGTTTAAAGGTTTAAAGGTCACTCAGGAGTGGCCAAGGTAAAGGACAGTGCCACTGCCCGATCAAGCAGGACAATGCCCTAGAAACTCACCATATACAGAATATATATGATGAGCGCCCAAGCCCACTCTCTATTCGAGCTAGGAACATGGAGGGCCAGGCAATGGCTGCTGATGACTCAGCAGATAGCCATATAGGTTCCCCTAAACCCGCCATCCTTAGCTCACAGGGATGGTGAGGTTGCATCCGACCAAAGGAACTAACGAATTTGAACGGGACTCGAACCCCAGTTTGGCGTTCACCAGTCAGGGACGTTACCACATTGGCCACCACAGTTCATCTTCTGTGTCTTCTATTATAACGGAATCCCCGGCAAACATCAGTTTCCACAATTCTTCGCTGCTCCTTAATTCTGATGGAAAAAAAAAAGTGTCTATAACGACGAGGAACCGAAATGGACTAATTGGAGATCTCTGATGGAGCCAACCTCCACAGAGAATGCATCAGTCTCCACATATTTTGTCTGCATAGTGGTTCTTGCCCAGTCATACTTAATTTTCACTAACATTGCCAACATCTCTGGCACTCCTCTCCTTCTCTATCACCTATAAACTAACCTTCTTGCTGCCCTGTTAAATGTCTTTTCAAGATTCAGTAAACTTTCCTGTTTCCTCGTAGGCTCTTCCTTTGTACTTGTGTTACTATAAAGATAGCATCCACTGTGGTCTTTCCTTTTATAAATCCAAACTACCGGTCATTTATTATTATTATTATTATTATTATTATTATTATTATTATTATTATTATTATTATTATTATTAGCTAAGCTACAAAACTAGTTGGAAAAGCAAGATGCTATAAGCCCAAGGGCTCCAATAGGGAAAAATAGCCCAGTGAGGAAAGAAATTAAGGAAATAAATAAACGATATGAGAAAAAATTAACAATGAAATATTTAAAAAAAAAATTTAACAATATCAAAACAGATATGTTATATATAAACTATAAAAAGACTTATGTCAGCCTGTTCAACATAAAAACATTTCCTGCAACTTTGAATTTTTGAGGTTCTACCGATTCAACTACCCGATTAGGAAGATCATTCCACAACTTGTCACAGCTGGAATAAAACTTCTTTTAGAATACTGGGTAGTATTGAGCCTCATGATGTAGAAGGCCTGACTATTAGAATTAACTGTATACCTAATAACTCTCTCAGCCTTCATTCTACTTTTAGTATCTTGAATACAGACTCAAAAGCTTTATTCCTTTGTAGTTCAGACAGTGTTATACGTTTATACAATTTAATCATCCAGCTCTCTTGCTCGTCCTTTGGAATTTCCTCTACATCCCACATCCTTTCCAATAGTGGGTTCTCCTACTCTTTGTGTAGAGTTCCCTATGCCCTCTCTATTTCTATTGTTACCTCTGATTTTCTCCTTACTTATACATACATACATATACCAAGGCACTTCCCCCAATTTTGGGGGGTAGCCGACATCAACAAATGAAACAAAAAAAAAGGGGACCTCTACTCTCTACGTTCCTCCAGCCTAACAAGGGACTCAACCGAGTTCAGCTGGTACTGCTAGGGTGCCACAGCCCACCCTCCCACATTATTCACCACAGATGAAGCTTCATAATGCTGAGTCCCCTACTTATGAATTAATATAATGATAAAGTTTTTCCAAGCTGTAGGTATAGATTTCTTGCAGAAATTTTGTATGAAATTCCGAGAGTTTTACTACTATGAAATCTCCTCCATCTATTATTACATAAATTGTTAGGCTATCTTCTCCTGCTGCTTTGTGAGATTATACAATAGAGATTTACCGATACTTTACGCATTAATTACATTGAATGTTCATGCCTTTTAATGCTTTCTCTACTTCTTCCTCTGCTTCGTTTGCAATCTCTAGGGGATCATTCTGTTATTCGTTTTATTATTATTATTATTATTATTATTATTATTATTATTATTATTATTATTATTATTATTACTATCCAAGCTACAATCCTAGTTGGAAAAGCAAGATGCTATAAGCCCAGGGGCTCCAACAGGGATAAATAGCCCAGTGAGGAAAGGAAATAAGGAAATAAATAAATGAAGAGAACAAATTAACAATAAACATTCTAAAAAAAGTAACAACGTCAAAACATACATGTCATATATAAACTATTAACAACATCAAAAACAGATATGTCATAAATAAACTATAAAAAGACTCATGTCCGCCTGGTCAACAAAAAAGCATTTGCTCCAATTTTGAACTTTTGAAGTTCTACTGATTCAACTACCCGATTAGGAAGATCATTCCACAACTTTTGTCCATCTATTACCCGTCATACCCATATCCATTTCTCTCTCTCACGTGTGTTAGAATATCTTCAACTTTAGTTTGCTCTCGCATCTATGTTGCTCTCTTCTGTTTATTGGTGTTATTCCCATCATTATTCTAGTACGGTTCTTAGTTTTTTTTTATGCATATGTTAAATAATTTTCTTTTTAAAAAGAGTGGCATTTTACTTTTCAAAATCTCATTTTATTTACCAAAAGCTCTCCACTCTATGCTTATCCTTCTTTTAATTTCGGGGTTAAGGAAACACTTACTGTGTGTCCTAAGTACCCTAAGTATATTCATTAACGATCTCTAAAGATTCGTTCAAAACCCATAGTTGATGTCACTGTATTTTCATTGAACATTATCTTAGTTTTACTCATGTTCCTTTTCAATTCTATATTTCTACTTTCTCTGTTCAAATATTCTATCATATTTTGCAATTCCTTCCATTACTCAATAAATAGAGCTACTTTATGTCATCTGCAGATCTTAAGTTAGTAAGGTATACCCCAAGAATGTTTTATTCCTGCATTTTCCCAATCTAAATTCTTAAAAAACTTCTTCTTGGCACTCCGTTAATAATCATTTAAAAGATAAGGAGGTGCCCCTGTCTAACTTATTTCTCAATTAGATTTTTTTTCACTATCTTTATGCACATTAATTATTGTTGTACTTCCGGTATTGATATCTCGAAGTGTTCTATTTTCTTTACTTTCACGTGCTCTTATTAAAGTTTTTTTTTTTTTTTTTTTTTTTTTTTTTTTTTTTTTTTTTTTTTTTTTTTTTAACAGAATCATAGTCTAAACATGTTATACATAACGGTTTGTCATATTCTGATAATTCTTCTCTTACGTGATTAATTATATTGGTAAGGTCAGTTGATGAATGCACACTTCTGAAGCCTGCCTGCTCTCTTGGTTAATCTAAGTCAAGCTATATTACTATTCTTCCGAAAACGATTTTCTAAATATCTTATATATTACTGACAGTAAACTTATTAGACGGCATATTTTCAGGTGTTTCGTGTCTCCCTTTTTGTGAATTAGTATAATGATAAAATTTTTCCAAGATGTGGGTAAAGAGCATTCTTGCAAACATTTTGCGCAAAGTTCAACGAGTTTTACAAATGTTTGCTTTAAAGAATGAAAAAGGAAATATAATTAACAACAGAGATTATAGGAAAATTCCAGATTTCTATAAAATGCTATAGAATAGTGATATAGGAAATAAGTTTATCAAAAGATATGATGAAACACATAAACCTAACAAACGTAATCGGTGGAGAAGTAACATAAGCATTTGAAGACATGATAAGAGACAAAGCAGAAGGAAAATACGGCTAAACAATTGACGTAATGATAGATTGAGGGGATTTCATAGTAATAAAACTCACTAAACTTTACACAAAATGTCTGCAAGAATACTCTGTACCTACAGCTTGGAAAACCTTTATCATTATACTAATTCGCAAAAAGGAAAACACAAAAGATCTGAAAAAAAATATCACCCAATACGTTTGCTCTCCATAACATATGAAATATTTACCAAGATCATATTAGGCCGAATAGAAATAAAGCTGGACTTTAATCAAGCAAGTGGGTATTCAACAAATGACCCTATGCATGTAATCAATCAGCTAATGGAAAATCAAGGGAGTACGACAAACCACTGTGTATGGAATCTATTGGCTACGAAAAATCCATTGATTTTGTCAAAACTTCAACAGTAATGAAAGCTTTTCGTAGACCCACGAGTAGAGGAATCTTAAGTTGAAACACTTGTAAATATCTATACAAGAAGTACAGTAATACTAAAATGACATAAAAATAGTAAGGATATTTCGAATGAAATTTCTATATATTTAGAGTGAGAAAATGTAGGAATTATTAATAATGAAAAATACCTTAGGACCTAAAAATTTGCAGATGACATAGTTGTGTTTAGTTAAATTTGGGAGTAATTGCATAAGATGATAGAAGATTTGAACGGAAAAAATAGAAATGTAAGACGGAAAATGGATATGAGTAAAATTAAGATGATATCCAATAAAAATGCAGAGAGACAACAAATGAGAGTTAGTAACAACAAACCTCTAGAAATAGTTAGTGAATATACATACTTAGGAGAGACAGTAAGTGTTTCCCTAGGACACAAGACCGAATTTTAAAAAAAGAATGTGCATAGGTTGGAGAGCTTTTGGCAAACAAAATGAGATTAAGAAAAGTAAAAGGCCACTTTCTTTAAAAAGAAAAGTATTTAATCAGATGGTCCTACAAGTTTTAACTTATGCGCCAGAACATAAGCTAGTTACACCTCAACGAGCTAAGAAAAAAATAATGATGGGAATGATACTACGAGTTAAATAATGAACAACATAGATACAGGAGAAAACTAAATTAAAGGACATTCTAACAGCATGTAAGAAAAAGAAATGGACATGGTCAGGACATATAATGAGAAGGGCAGATAACAGATGGACGATAAGGGTGACAGAACGACTTCTTAGTGATTGGCAAAAAAAAAGAAAAAAAAAAAAAAAAAGCAGGGATATGGAGAAAATACGATGGATGGACGATCTATGGCTGTTTGCGAGTGTAGACTTATATAGAAAGACTATAAACAGACGCAAGTGAAAGTACATGTCTGAGGCCTTTGGTCTGCAGTAATCTAGTCACAGCTGATGCTGATGATGAATATATATATATATATATATATATATATATATATATATATATATAAAGTTTTCTTCGATGATAAAATAGTAACTAATCATTAAATTTCAAAGAAGATGGCCATATAAATTACTTTTCCAGCTAATTCTATCTAATTTTTCTTTCCCTTGTTTTTGTTAAAGTTTTTTATAGTTTATATAGGAAATTTTTATCTTAATTTTATAATCTATTTTTCCTTGCTTCTTTTCCTCACTGGGCTATTTTCCCTGTTGGAGCCCCTGGGCCTAGAGCATCCTGCTTATCCAACTAGGGCTGTAGCTTAGCAAGTAATAATAATAATACTGTATTAACATAGTACGATTTAGAATTCTCTTTAGAATCATCAAGAAAGTGTAATTATCATCTATTCAATATTGCATATGATTCATTTTTATCTTCTAGGTTCAATATCTAAATCAACGTACTCCAAAAAAACCCTTACATGGGTAATTACGTCACTGGAACTTCAGAAGTTCAACCTTGCAGCGAATGTTTTCATGTTGAACAGGCTGACATCAGTCTTTTTATAGTTTACATTTGAAATATCTGTTTTAATGTTGTTATCGTTTTTAGGATATTTTATTTCAATTGCTCATTATTTCATATATCGTTTATTTATTTCCTTGTTTCTTTTCCCTACTGGGCTATTTTTCCCTGTTGGTGTCCTTGGCTTATAGCATCTTGCTTTTCCAACTAGGGTTGTAGCTAGCTAGCTAATAATAATAATAATAATAATAATAATAATAATAATAATAATAATAATAATAATAATAATAATAATAATAATAATAATAATAATAATGTCTTTTTGACACCATTATCTGAGGGAATTTTTCCGTGCGGGAAAAAAGCTCGTCTGAAGCGAGCCTTACACCCACATTGTTTTTCTTTCTCTATAATTTGTTTATCAACACCTGGTAAGTAGAGTATTAAAGTGGGTCACCTGCCAGGATGGATAAGAGCACCTTACTTCATCTAGGAGAGAAAGTTAGAGCCTTAGTTCATTATAACCAATGTACCATTGTCTTCCATTGTGTTGGTTTAGCAATCTCTTGCTTGAGGGTACACTCGGGCACGCTATTCTATCATGTTTCTCTTCCTCTCACTATTTTGAAGTTTTTACCCTCTTGTTGTTTTCAAGTTTTTATAGTTTACAGTATATATGAAAGATTTATTTTAACTTTATTATTGTTCTTAAACTTCTCGTAGATTTTCCTTATTTCCTTTCCTCCCTGTTGGAACCCGTGGCTTATAGCATCCTGCTTTTCCAACTAGGTTGTAGCTTAGCAAGTAATAATAATAATAATAATAATAATAATAATAATAATAATAATAATAATAATAATAATAATAATAATAATAATAATAATAATGTATTTATTAATCTTTTAATAGGAACACTTTGCTCATCTAAATGCACAATTTAACTAAACATGATATCTAATGACAAGAACGTTTTGATAAGTAATAATCTCTAAACGATATTCAAGTGAAGTTCGCATTCTTAGTGGGTGGGTTCCAAACAGGTTTCTTCAGCGACGAAAGGACAGGTTTGGAGCGAACATCTTAGAAGGTGATTGCCATGCATAAGCAACTGAGCTTGCTTTATTTTCTAATGTGCCTCATGTAATTTACATCTTTTCATACTCATAACTTTGCTTATCTATCTTTATGTATTTGTTACTTTCTTAAACATTTTGCCATCATTCTCTTACCGTGGCACTGGCTACCTCCGCAAAGGAGGTTATGCGATCGAGTTGGTTTATTTATTTGTCTGTGTCTGTGAACATTTGTCTGGGTGTCTATTGACAAGATTACGTATAAACTAGTGGATGGATTTTGACGAGATTTTTCACCATAGATAGATTTTAGGTGAACATTTGTCTGGGTGTCTATTGACAAGATTACTTCAAAACTACTGGATGGATTTTGACAAGATTTTCACCATAGATAGATCTAAGGTCATGGACGACCCCATTAAAATTTGGAAATGATCCAGATCTGGATTCTAATTTGATTATTTATTCATTTATTTGTCTGTGAGTGTGTGGACAGGGTTACGTCAAAACCGCTATACAGAATTTGACAAATTTTTCACTACATATAGATCTTAGGTCATGGACGACCCCTTGAAATTTTAGAGATGATCTGCATCCGGATACGGATCCAAATACAATATCTGGATTTGCATTTTTGGCTGTTTTAAAGTAAATGTCAAAACTTCTCGACGAAATTTGACGGAATTTTCACCATAGATAGATCTTAGGTCATGAACAACCCCATATAATTTTTGAGATGATCCGGATCCAAATTCTAGTTTGATTATCTATTTATTTATTTGTTTGTGATTCTGTGGACAGAGTTACTTCAAAACTACTTGACGGATTTTGACAAAATTTTCAATACATATAGATCTCAGCTCATGGACGACCTCATGAAATTTTGGAGATGATCAGGATCGAATCCGGATCTAAATTCTAGATCCGGATTTGCATTTTTGGCCATTCTAAAGATAATGTCAAAACTACCCTACAGATTTGGACAAAATTTTCACCCCAGACAGATCTTAGGTCTTGGATGACTCCATTAACTTTTGGAGACGATCCCGATCCAGATTGTAAATCCAGATTTGCATTTTTTTCCGCCATTTTAAAGGCAGTATTGAAAATACTTGATGGATTTTAACTAAATTTTCAACACAGATCTTATGTTATAGATGACTTCATTAAATTTTGGAGATCATCTGGACGGAATCCGGATTCTAGATCTGGATTTTAATTTCTTTGGCCCTTTTAAAGATAACGTCAAAACTACTCAACGAATTTTGACGAAATTTCCACCACAGATAGACCTTAGGTCATAGACGACCCCATTAAATTTTGGAGATGATCTGCATCCTAATCCAGATCCGGATTCTAGATCCGGATTTGCATTTTTCGCCATATTAAAGATAATTCAAAACTACGTGACGCATTTTTACTAAATTTAAAAATACAGATAGATCTTATATCTTATATCATAGACGACTTCATTAAATTTTGGAGATGATCCGGATCGCAATCCAGTTCCGGATTTCAGATCCGTATTTACATTTTTCGCCATTTTAAAAATAACGTCAAAATGGACGTGGACGAAATTTCCACCACAGATAGATCTTAGGCCATGGACAACTCCAACAACCTTTGGCGGAAGTCAGAGATCTCTGATTGCTCTTATTTTTATCTTTGGAGCCTTTGTAGGGTGACAGCCAGATCCGTTTTCATTCATAGAAAATGGGAATATTATAAAGTGGGGTGGACTGTGGCCGTCGTTCTAAAACTGAGTTCGTAGAAAACTGGAATATTCTGAACTGTGGCCGTCGTTCTAAAAATGATTTTGGCGGGAGAAGCTAACTTAAAAAACCCACCTAACCTATGCTAAAAGCCGTAACCTCACCCAGGGGGGCTTCACCCCCCCGGACCCCCCCGCCCCCTTACCTACTACAGGAGCGAGAAGATTCGTGGCCGGAGTAAGAACTCGAGCCACAAATTTTCAGGTAATTTAGGGTTTTTGGCAAAAAACATAAAAGTATGCGTTTAAGCACATATTTAAGATCCGTAGACCATTTCCAAACGTTTTTATTCTATACAAGATAACAGTCGGAGCGATAATAAGCAAATTAGGATGCTTGGCCGTAGCGCTACAAACTACCCTTATCTTTTTCCTACTTTCTTTAACATATCGAATGATGATGAAATAAAAACACAGTATGATGAACAATGAAGTTCAGAAAATTCAAGATATGAAGACTTTTAAAAAGTATAGTATTTGAGATGTACTGGTAAAAGCATGCAACAAAATCTGAAGATTTTGCAAACACATCATGACCACGACTTTTATTGGTTATCTTATACTACTACTACGATTACTATAATAATAATAATAATAATAATAATAATAATAATAATAATGATAATTTTGGGTATTAAAATCCACACTTATATGAGTTGTATATTTTAAAAATAGCAGGAGCTTTCAAACTTTTTCCAGAGTGCTTCTACTACTACTACTACTACTACTACTAATAATAATAATACTATTACTACTACTACTACTACTACTACTACTACTACTACTACTACTACTACAGACTACTACTACTACTAATACTATTACTACTACTACTACTACTACTACTACTAATAATAATGATAATAATAATCGTCATCACCATCATCATCATGCTTTTAAAATCTTAATAACTTTTATTTTGTGACAACTCTTCTAAGGAGCTTAATGTTTTCTTTCTATGAGAACAATTTTTTTTTTTCACTTTTTGCTGACAAGTAACAACAATTGTAAAACTTGCGAACTGCACAGGGCACACGGGCAAAAGCTTGTACAAATGTCAGTCTGTCAGCAGCATTAACATAATATCTGTATGCACAAATGATTTATAGTGAGGTTCCAGAGTGGTTTACTTTTATGCATTGCGAATCACATTCAATGATTTTCAGTAGTATTTTTCGTTCATTACCTTTGACCTTCTCAGTGCAGCGGTCTCATTTTTAATTCTATAATGGTCTGAAATTCAAGCAAAGCAAAAGGACCATTTTCTTAGAAAAGAGGTATCTAAATAAGAGAGTATTCATATGTAACGAAATGAAATCAAGAGAAAGAAATTAACAAATAAGTGAAATATATGAATGAATTAATGCCCAAAGACAAATAAGAAAACCTAAGTTAAGTCCGCAATTGACTTCATAAAGTAACCTAAGTTAAGTCCGCAATTGACTTCATAAAGTAATGATAAAGATTCTGGTAAACTAGAAACTTTCTCTTTTATCAAAATCTATATCAGTATAAAGTATCAATATAGGTAACACCTTCAGGTAATTCCCTAGGAAGAATTACATCAGGGGACTAGTCTGAAAATCTAGAAAATTCGAGAATTTTTTTTATTTTCCTGCCTCACTTAAGGTGTCTTCTACATATGCTAGTCGAATAAAAAACGCTAAGTGAAAAAAGAAATATCATAAATGACCTAAGTAAAGGAAAGATTCAGAGAAATATAATCAATAATTACCTTTGAATATCAATTGAAATGGCAGAATGCAGTTGGAAGTCGCCCCTACCTATCTCTTTCCACAAGGCGCCAAAAAATCTGTCAAAATTCCCCTTCCTTCAAAATCATGGATGGACAAAAACTCATAATTTTCATAGCATATTTACATACCAAATATTTTACAAGAATGCGATTTCTGGCCTGCTGGAGTCTTGAAACTAAACCAGAACATTTACTCAGTCCAGTGAACTCTAGGGTAAGCTTTGTAAATTTATCTCCTTGAAGATAGAGCATAATTATGCAAACACCAGGCATTCTTATAATCCTTTCCAACATGACTTCATCTGTGCCCACTCAAGGGAAAGCATAAATGGGCTAAACTCGTTGTAAGAGATATTTTTACGGCAAAATGTTTTTTTTTATCAAATCGAGCGCCCCACTACAAAATGAAGTTTAATGTGGGCAGAACCACGCAAAAAAAAAAAAAAAAAAAAAAAATAATTCTGCAGATTTC
>NC_090750.1:95286124-95288624 GCF_036898095.1 Palaemon carinicauda
AGATGTGAGATTGGAAGTATGTTTAGAAGTAGAAGGATGGATGTATTGGCCTTGTGTGAGACAAAGATGAAAGGAAAGGGTGAAGTGATGTTTGGTGAAATGTGTGGTAGAGTGTCTGGGATTGAAAGGGGAAGAGCGAGAGAGGGTGTGGCGTTATTGCTGAGTGAATGGATGACAGGTAAAGTAGTGGAATGGAAGGAGATATCATCTAGGTTAATGTGGGTAAGGGTTAGGTTGGGTAGGGAATGTTGGGCGTTTGTCAGTGCGTATGGGCCAGGTAGTGAGAAAAGTGAAGAAGATCGGAATGAGTTCTGGAATGATTTAACTAGGTGTGTAGAAGGACTGGGTAGAAGGAATTATGTAGTTGTTATGGGTGACTTAAATGCTAGAGTGGGCGCTGGAGAGGTAGAAGGTGTCATTGGTAAGTATGGCGTACCAGGTGAAAATGAGAGTGGTGAGAGACTGGTAGACATGTGTGTTGAACAAGAGATGGTAATAGGTGCTAGCTTCTTTAAAAAGAAAGATAAGAATAAGTATACATGGGTAAGAGTGGCAAATGGAAGAGTAGTAGAAAGGGCATTAATGGATTATGTGTTGGTAACTAGAAGAATGTTTGGAAGATTGAAAGACGTGCACGTGTTTAGGGGTATGGCTAACGGTATGTCTGATCATTTTTTGGTGGAAGGAAAATTAGTTGTAGCAAAAGAGTGGGGGAATAGAGTAGGTGGATGTAAAAGGGAGGTAGTGAGGATTGAAGAGCTAATAAAACCGGGGGTAAAAAGTAAATATCAGGAAAGGTTGAAAATGGCATATGATGAGGTGAGAGTAAGAGAAACTGGTAATTTAGAGGAGGAATGGAAGTTAGTAAAAGAAAATTTTGTTGGGATTGCAAGTGATGTATGTGGCAAGAAGGTTGTTGGAGGCAGCATGAGGAAGGGCAGTGAATGGTGGAATGAAGGAGTGAAGGTGAAAGTGGAAGAGAAGAAGAGGGCTTTTGAAGAATGGCTGCAGAGTAATAGTATAGAGAAGTATGAAAAATATAGAGAGAAAAAGGTGGAAGTAAAGCGCAAGGTACGTGAGGCAAAGAGGGCAGCTGACCTGAGGTGGGGTCAGGGATTGGGTCAGTCATATGAAGAGAATAAGAAGAAGTTTTGGAAAGAAGTGAAGAGAGTAAGGAAGGCTGGCGCAAGAATTGAAGAGACAGTGAAAGATGGAAATGGAAGGTTGTTAAAAGGAGAGGAGGCAAGGAAAAGGTGGGCGGAATATTTTGAAAGTTTGCTGAATGTTGAGGATAATAGGGAGGCAAATATAACTGCTGTTCCAGGTGTTGAGGTGCCAGTGATGGGAGATGAGAATGAGAGAGAGATAACAATAGAGGAAGTGAGGAGAGCACTAGATGAAACGAGAGTAGGAAAAGCATCTGGTATGGACGGTGTGAAAGCTGAGATGTTGAAGGAAGGGGGTGTGACTGTACTTGAATGGTTGGTGAGATTGTTTAATATGTGTTTTGTGTTGTCAATGGTACCAGTAGATTGGGTTTGTGCATGTATTGTACCACTATATAAGGGTAAGGGAGATGTGCATGAGTGTTGTAATTCAAGAGGTATTAGTTTGTTGAGTGTAGTTGGAAAAGTGTATGGTAGAGTACTGATTAATAGGATTAAGGATAAAACAGAGAATGCAATCTTGGAAGTACAGGATGGTTTTAGAAGAGGTAGGGGTTGTATGAATCAGATTTTTACAGTTAGGCAGATATGCGAGAAATATTTAGCAAAAGGTAAGGAGGTGTATGTTGCGTTTATGGATCTGGAGAAAGCATATGATAGAGTTGATAGGGAAGCAATGTGGGATGTGATGAGGTTATATGGAGTTGGTGGAAGGTTGTTGCAAGCAGTGAAAAGTTTATACAAAGGTAGTAAAGCATGTGTTAGAATAGGAAATGAAGTGAGTGATTGGTTTCCGGTGAGAGTGGGGCTGAGACAGGGATGTGTGATGTCGCCGTGGTTGTTTAACTTGTATGTTGATGGAGTGGTGAGAGAGGTGAATGCTCGAGTGCTTGGACGAGGATTAAAACTGGTAGGCGAGAATGACCATGAATGGGAGGTAAATCAGTTGCTGTTTGCGGATGATACTGTACTGGTAGCAGACACAGAAGAGAAGCTTGACCGACTAGTGACAGAATTTGGAAGGGTGTGTGAGAGAAGGAAGTTGAGAGTTAATGTGGGTAAGAGTAAGGTTATGAGATGTACGAGAAGGGAAGGTGGTGCAAGGTTGAATGTCATGTTGAATGGAGAGTTACTTGAGGAGGTGGATCAGTTTAAGTACTTGGGGTCTATTGTTGCAGCAAATGGTGGAGTGGAAGCAGATGTACGTCAGAGAGTGAATGAAGGTTGCAAAGTTTTGGGGGCAGTTAAGGGAGTAGTAAAAAATAGAGGGTTGGGCATGAATGTAAAGAGAGTTCTATATGAGAAAGTGATTGTACCAACTGTGATGTATGGAT
>NC_090750.1:95313624-95315327 GCF_036898095.1 Palaemon carinicauda
CTGAAATTCTTTTCCGACACCATTATACGAACCCACCATATTTATCATGAATTCTTTCCTATTTATTGTGTGAGTAAAGTGATAAAATGAGCAATGACTGAGTTTTATTAACACTGCCTCCTCGATTCCATATCATGATTTTATTTTGTAAACAAAAGAAGTGGATAGAATAACCGACTTCATATCTAATCACCTAAATTTTTCTTCCTTTCGATTTGAGAATTATTATTATTATTATTATTATTATTATAATTATTATTATTATTATTATTATTATTATTATTATTATTATTATTATTATTATTATTATCAAGCTATAACCCTAGTTGCAAAAGCAAGATGCTATAATTCCAAGGACTCTAACAGGGAAAATTAGCCCAGTGAAGAAAGATAATAAGGAAGTAAATAAACTATGATTAGCAATGAATAAAGCATAAAAAAATATCTTAAGATCCGTAACAACGCTAGAATAGATCTCGCATTTCTATACTATGAAGAAAGACTTATATCAGTCTATTCAACTTAAAAGACATTCGCTTCAAGTTTAAACAATTCACCTGCATGCTTTGGAAGATCCTTCCACAATATGGACACATCTGGATTAAAACTTCTAGAATATTGCGTAGCCTTATGATGGAGAAACCAAGACTTAAATTAAATGCACACCTAGTAATACGCAGTCTGGGAAGATCGGAATACAAAGGACGATCTGTATTATGAAAAATCTTATGTAATATGCACACAGAAGTAACTAAACGACGGTGATACAGATTAAAATCCAGACCAAACAAAATAAGAATAATAGACTACAAGTTTTTGTCCAAAAAAAATATGGGAGTCAGCAGCTGAATTCCAGACAGAAGCACAATATTCGAAACAAGGTACAAGGAAAGAATTAAGAAATTTATTCAGGATAGATTGATCACTAAAAATCTTAAAAGACTTTCATCAATAAGACTTTTTTTGTGCAATATAGAAAGAAACAGACAGAAACTGTTTCTCAAAAGTAAATTTACAATCTGTCCTCGACCTACTTACACTCATACATTGAGTTTTGTTAGGGTTAAACTTCCAGCCTCATAAGCTGCACTATGCGCTAATTTCAGCTAGATATCTATTAAGCAACCCCAGGTCTACATTCAGGAGATGGAATTGAACAAAGAGAATAGCATCATCCGCATGCTTTCCGGGGCAAATCTCATATCATGTGTATATAGTATGAAAAGTAGGAGGCCAAGAATACTGCCCTAAAGGGCATCAAATATCACACTCTTATACTCTCTATGGTGCCCATCAACAACAACTCTTCGTAATATGTTATTTAAAAATTAAATAATGATGCTAGGAAAAGACCCACTCACTCCCAACAGTTTGGGTTTTAAAACGAGGGCTTCATGATTAACACGTTTAAAGGCAGCACTAAAATCAAGGCCAATCATATGAACATCATTACCACAATCAAACGATTTCTGTACAGCATTGGAGATTGTTGGAAGGGCATCACATGCTCCAAGGCCTTTACGAAAACCAAATTGCACACCAAGGAAGAGGTTATTACCTTCAACATACCTTTCCATAAAAGACGCTCATATAAACTTCAGATAACATGGGAGCTATGGAAATTTGGTAGTAACCAGCAGGCCTAAAGCTACCACAAAAGCAATTATCGAATGGAGTAACATTGCCAATTCTCCAACAAGTGC
>NC_090750.1:95315827-95330827 GCF_036898095.1 Palaemon carinicauda
GCAAAATGAATCTCGTCTTGCTAACCTGCAGAAAATAACAGACAACTTAGGAGCTACAAATTCAGAAGTCTTTATAAAAAAAAAAAAAAAGGAAAATACCATTTGGGTCTACACCTCCATAATATAAGGCTCAAGGTCCATCAAGAATGTTTTAATTTCCCGTGATCGAAAAGCTAGACTAGTTCATTTAAGTGTCAGAAAAATAGGAATGAGCCAAAAGAGTTACCTTTTCCTTTGGACAGTCAGAGAAAGATCTATCTGATTTAAGTAATGGAGGAACTGTTAAGTCGACACTAAAGATTACTGAATTAAGGATAATCCACAACTTATGTTCTTGAGATGTACCAGAAGGGGTTTCCTTTATGGTCAAATTGTATTTCTTTTCAGCTGAGGCATAAACACTATGAACAACAACTTTTAACTGAGTATAGTTATTTTAAGTGAAATCTGATTTGTTACCCTTCCAAAGATGATAGGTCTCCTGCTTCTCGAAATAAGCACGTCTACTATCATAATTGAAGCAGGTTTCATGTTTCACTGTGCATTTCAACACACGAGAAGGGATACGCCTATCATTTATGTTGATTATATTCTCATTCAAGAGAAGGATAGTTTATACATCACTTTACTCCACAATATTCAAGCTTCATCTTTATTCTTTACTAAGTCTCATATTTATCTATCCATAAAATGAATGGTTTAATCTTTAGTATAACCTGACTCGGATTTATCATAATATTCTTGTAAATTCCTAAGATAATTAAAGAGATAGGGGTAAGATTGGTATTTGGGAATTTTCCTAAAAATGAATTTGAAATCACTTTGAAATATACAGAATATCCACATGAGCTGAATATACTGATATGGGCTGACACGAAAACGTCCCTTTCACAGTTAATGTTATCTTTTCTTGAATAATATATTTGGCCTTTGATGTTCATAGCTCAAACTATGCATTTGATTTCATGTGGTCACTGAATTTGATTACACAAAATGAAGGGAACCGGGAACTAGGTAGTAGGTTGGCCAGGGCACCAGCCACCCGTTGAGATACTACCACTAGAGTGTTTTGGGGTCCTTTGACTGGCCAGACAGTACTACATTGGATCCTTCTCTCTGGTTACGGTTCACTTTCCCTTTGCCTACACATACACCAAATAGTCTGGCATATTCTTAACAGATTCTCCTCTGTCCTCATATACCTGACAATACTGAGATTACTAAACAATTCTTCTTCACCAAAGGGGTTAACTACTGCACTGTAATTGTTCAGTGGCTACTTTCCTCTTGGTAAGAGTAGAAGAGACTCTTTAGCTATGGTAAGTAGCTATTCTAGGAGAAGGACACTCCAAAATCAAACCATTGTTCTCTAGTCATGGGAAGTGCCATAGCCTCTGTACCATGGTCTTCCACTATTTTGAGGGTACACTCGGGCACACTATTCTATCTAATTTCTCTTCCTCATTGTTTTGTTAAAGTTTTTATAGTTTATATAGGAGATACTCATTTTAATATTATTCTTAAAATATTTATTTTTTCCTTATTTCCTTTCCTCACTGGGGTATTTTCCCTGTTGGAGCCCCTGGGCTTATTAGCATTCAGCTTTTCCAACTAGGGTTGTAGCTTAGCAATTAATAATAATAATAATAACAATAATAATAATAATAATAATAATAATAATAATAATAATAATAATAATTGTTAATCAAAAGGTACGTCTTCCTGGAATTAAATATAAGTAGCTGTTGAAATCAAGGGATATTGATCTTTAATTCGTGAGATAATTACTTCGCCGGATTGAATCATTAATCTTCACTCCAAAGGCAAATTGAATTGAACATTAATGTGTGAAGGTTGTCTAATATAGATGCAGGATATCTGGAATCGATTATGGAAGGTTGTACAGATTATTAAAATAGGCCTATGACAATTTTTTTTCTTTTTTTTTTTTTTGAGCAAGACCACATGCTGATTAAAAGCCAGACTTAGGTTCAAAAACATTTATTTTTTATTTTTTTATGAATGTGGTATCCTTTCTTGATTATTTATATTTAAAATATATTCTATTCATTAAGCGATTTTTCAATTTACCTGCAGAAAATAAAAAATAAATCATGAACCTATGACAAGACGTCTATCGTTTTTCATAAAATTAAAAGTAGTAATTAACAATATGTGCTGTCATCTTATTAGTGGAAATTAAGGACTGTTATCTAAGTGTCAATCATTAGGTCTCCTCATGGAAACTTCCATTTGTCAAATGCCCTTTAAGAAACAACAGAAGTTGACAAACGATATATTTCCATTAATAATTGGGTACTTATTTACAAGACCACGCTCTCCATATACTGCCAAATTATGCAAAGCTATTGTTATACCTACTACTTTTTCCTAATTTGAAACTATTCGCCATATGGGAAACAAGTTAAAATTATAAAAAAAAAACTATAGAATTAAAAAAAAAAAAAAAAAAACCTAGCCTGGTTTCCTCACTAAACGACCTGGAACTGACATCGTCAACATAGTCAACCAAACAGAAGTTCGTGATGCCAGCGTACATTTGATATATATTCAAAATATTTACTAAATTAAAAATGGAGTAATTACTCAATAGTGTCCATGAAATAAACAGTTTACAAATAGTGACACTTTTGAGTAATTACTTCATTTTTAATTTAGTATATTATTATCTAACAGGCAAGTGCGTTTTTATGGTTCAAGACGAGACTATCATATACAGCCAACATACGTGAAGAATAATAGAGAAATATTATCATTCATAATACCGTCGGTCCATTTGGTGAAAATATCTTCTATATATTAATTTTTCTAATTATCATAACGAAATCGTATAGTTTGTCAAACTTTTAGTATTGACGTAACAAAAATTCATATTATTATTATTATTATTATTATTATTATTAGCTAAACTACAACCCTAGTTGGAAAAGCATGATGCTATAAGCACAAGGGCTCCAACAGGGAAAAATAGCTCAGTGAGGAAAGGAAATAAGGAAATAAATAAACGATATAAGAAGTAATGAAAATTAAAATAAATTATTTTAAAAACATTAACAACATTAAAACATATATTTGATATATTAATTATAAAAGGAATTAAAATAAACTTAATTAAGAAAATGTTAAGAAAGCAAATTAACTTTGGTTCTGTGAAAAATATGGTTTGACCTTTTGTGTTCATGCATATAAACAGCTTATCAAAAATATGTTTTTTTTTTTTTTTTTTTTTTTTTTTGCGCAATACTTCACCACTACCTAAATTGGAAGATCGACCCTGAATGCTTATAAGATTGAAATATGAACTCTAACGCAACCTTAATCCAAGGTTGATACGTTGTACCCAACAGGACGACCAAATTCAGATAGATCTTTTTGAAGTTCCATGATATTTTCAAAGTTCAAAGTAGGACCTAAACATTATATTACACCTAAAAATGGGAAAGTCAGATAAAAACTAAATTTTCTAATAATATCTCTAATAACTTTGAAAATGGACGAAGGTAAGAATGTTGCATAATGATCTATGTCAAAATGTAAGGTAAATATAAGTACAAGAGGTATGTATGATATTCTTAAAATTACTTATGATAAAATCAAATAAATCTCACATCTATATATCATGTATTGAACATTCAAGGAAGTTCACAATTAATCAAGAATTCAGTATAAATAGTGAAAATAAGCTATAGTAGAATAACAACATGATTATATATAAAAAAAAAGTTATCAAAAAAAGCGTTGTGTCCACTATCATATCAACAACTCCATAAATCAAGGAACAGATAAGGTAACCGGAAAGTTTAAAATCTAAAATACCTTTATATTTCAAAACAAAGAACTGGTTCTAAGAAAAAGTGCACTAACTCATGTAGTTCTACAGTACTTTACATAAACATTGAGACCAGTATATATATATATATATATATATATATATATATATATATATATATATATATATGTATGTATATATATCTATATATATACATAAATATATATATATATATATATATATATATATGCGTATGTGTGCATATATATATATATATATATATATATATATATTTATTTATTTATATATATATATATATATATATATATATATATATATATATATATGTACATATGTATACTTATATTTATATAAA
The DNA here is from genome assembly GCF_036898095.1 of Palaemon carinicauda. Taxonomy (NCBI): domain Eukaryota; kingdom Metazoa; phylum Arthropoda; class Malacostraca; order Decapoda; family Palaemonidae; genus Palaemon; species Palaemon carinicauda. Next base: position 95,319,994 of record NC_090750.1, read on the forward strand.
TATATATATATATATATATGAATGTATGTATGTATAAATTTTATATATATATATATATATATATATATATATATATATATATATATATACATATATATATATATACATACATATATATATATATATATATATATATATATATCTGTGTGTGTATATATTTATAAATAAATAAATATATATATATATATATATATATATATATATATATATATATATATATAAAAGAAAGAAAGAGAGAGAGAGAGAGAGAGAGAGAGAGAGAGAGAGAGAGAGAGAGAGAGAGAGAGAGAGAGAGAGATTCAAAACTGTCAGTTATAAGAAGATTGATGTCAAAAACTAAAGATAAGAAAGGGAGGTGGTTTCGAAAGAAAACAAAACCTGTATTGAAATTGAAGTTTTGCTCTCGCATAATTCATATTAAACAGTTTCACAAAGGATAGAGTTTTGGAGGTAAATAGCCATAAGTTCTGTACAATTCCTAAATTTAAAATTCAAAATGTTAGTCTTAATTCATAACTTTATTATTTGTTACTTACATTTTCTTACATTTATTTCAGATGTTTATTGTTTATTTTATTGGATTTAGTGTATTTTTGAATAATTTGAATTTTTATTTTACTGAATCGACAACATTATTTAAACCATATATAAATCCCCTTAATTTTCTTTTGCTTGAAAATGCATCAATTTCTTAAAAGAGTTTACTACACAATTATTTATTTGTGCCCTTTTTTATTTCACGCGGTGGTTTTCCATTAAATTGACACATTTAAGGATCCATTAAACTGATATACTTAATAAAAAAAAAAACAATCCTTGAGCATCTTGCATGTAGGTTTTGCAAGAGGTGAAGGTGTCACTGAGCTAACCGTGGCACTTTGGCAACACGACAGAACAGTTCTTGTTACCCTTCGTCGGGTATATAAACACCGCCGGGCTCCCTCCTTGCTATCAGAACTTCTCTTCACACCACAGCATCATGAAGATCGTAAGTTTTGTGCTTAGGTGACGACCGAATGCACAATTGCGGTTCTTATAACGTTAAACTCTTGGAAAAGCAGGATGCTATAAGCCCAGGGGCTCCAACAGGGAAAATAGCCCAGTGAGGAAAGGCACTAAGGAAAAATTAAATGTATTAAGAACAGTAACATTAAAATAAATATGTTCTATATAAAATATAAAAACTTTAACAAAACAAGAAGAGAAATTAGATAGAATAGTGTGTCCAAGTGTACCCTCAAGCAAGAGAACTCAAATAAAAACGTTCAAATATTTCATGAGGACACTCAAGATGATTTTTGAATACAAGTTCACATCCCGCGTTTAGGATAACATTAATCTCGATATCAAAATAAATCGTTTTAAAGATCGGATCGTGGCAGTGATACCCAAGCTGGAAAGATGCATTTAACAAAAGTTCTGGATGTCATAGAATTTGATATCAAAATGGTTGGTTTTAGAAGCGTCCCAACACTGGAGGATATTTGTAGGAAATTTAGCTTTTAATTTGATTAATGAAAGGAATTGGAATTCAATCTTCCTACAAAAAAACATATGATAATGCAGGCTAGCTTTAAACTCATTTCTGATTGTGATGATGTACCGATGATATTAAATTTCTCGCAGAAGACTAAGGAAAGTATATATTGAGAGTCTACGCTATGGAACAGCATATCAGTCTTCTTTTAAGATTGATTCAGTAGCATAAATTATAAAGCTTTCGGCAATATTTTCGTAGTTTGTTTGATATAAAAGACTTTGTTTCCTTTTCCTTTTCTCTGTAGGATTTATATTCTTTTTCTGACGTCATGTACAGTAAGTGGATCAGTCAATTATACACACAAACATAATACACCTGCATGACCACATACACAAAGACACACACCTACACATATACTTACTGTATATATATATATATATATATATATATATATATATATATATATATATATATATATACGCACATACACACACACACACACACACACATATATATATATATATATATATATATATATATATATATATATATATATATATACATACACACAGACACACACACACACACATATATATATATATATATATATATATATATATATATATATATATATATATATGTGTGTGTGTGTGTGTGTGTGTGTTGTGTAACCTTACTCTCCCATATTTGCAGGTACCATGTTCACATTATGTATCATAAAAAGCATTTTTTTTTCGCTATTGCAATGACATACAAGACCAGCTTACCTCCTCTACTTCATTATTGGTGAAAAATGTCTTATGCTTAATATTATAGCAATAATTTTTTCTCGGTCAACTTCAAATCGCTATATTGACATTTGAATTTGGCTACACAAATGGAAGACAAATATCAGTAATGAATTTTGATAATAATGATGAACATTTTTTTTTTTTTTACACATTAACTGGTACAAAGCGTAAGAATCTTTATATTACAGCCCGAAATTATCAGTTATTTTTGGGTACTTTTATTCATGGTAATTTATACTGTACTAATAGTTATTTTCGCGAAAGAAATAGTTTTTCATTTTGGATGGTGTGGGGAGAAAAAATTGGAAACACATTAAACTTTATATAATTCGGATGTAATATATGATTAATATATGGATATCCTCACCATATTTTATAATATTAGGTGTTTACCAAATTAAGTTGAAGCATTAGGCGATACGGACTAAACGCACTTGAATCAAGAACACAACATAATAGCCTTTTCCTGTTTGACCACTAGACAAAAGCCTATGCAGTCACAACGCAGATAACTCTTTACCAACTGTTGTGGAATGATCTTCCTAATCGGGTGGTTGAATCAGTAGAACTTCAAAAGTTCAAAGTTGGAGCAAATATTTTTATGTTGACCATGCTGACATGAGTCTTTTTATAGTTTATTTATGACATATTTGTTTTTGATGTTGTTAATAGTTTATATATGACATATCTGTTTTGACGCTGTTACTTATTTTAGAATGATTTATTGTCAATTTGTTCTCTTCATTTATTTATTTCCTTATTTCCTTTCCTCACTGGGCTATTTTTCCCTGTTGGAGCCCCTGGGCTTATAGCATCTTGCTTTTCCAACTAGGGTTGTAGCTTGGATAGTAATAATAATAATAATAATAATATCTATTACTCTGCTAGATCGTGCTCGCAACTCTCGCCACTTTGGCAGTGGCTGCTCCCCAGCAGTATGGATCCTCGTCCGATGAGGACGCTCCCATCCTGAGGGACGACCGCATCCAAGAAGATGATGGCCGATACAACTTTGACGTTGAAACCGGGAACGGAATTGTCATCTCCCAGTCCGGATCGCCTGTTGCACAAGGGGCTATCGCTAGCGCTGGACAGTTCTCGTGAGTATGGCGACTTGCAAGTTATACTGCTCATGAGTGTTCATTTGAAAAAAAATTGTCATATATAGTGCAGATGTATCGTAGGACTTCTATGTTAGATCATCTTTGTTAAAGAAAATGGATTAGTCAGAAGAATATACTGTAGATAGTCATTAGTTTGGACAGAATTTTATGCATAGTTCCGCCAGTTTGGTCGGTCGTTATGCGGGAGGTTTTTGTGCTTAAACAGCACAGTCAGTCTACACAGAGGGGGAACATTAGTAAGGCCGAATAGAGGTAGAAGAGCAAGACTATCCCAAAGTACTGTAAATTCTAACGAAAATTACCTCTTTATGCATGACAAGTACTTTTGTAACCTGAAACATTCACCATTTATTGCCTTGTTTTTAAAACGACCATAGCTACCTTCCTTAATGATTATATCAGCCAATACCTACTTATCCATCTGAAGTGAATGAGAGGAAGCCTAACAACTTTATGTTTCTTCACAGATACACAGCTCCTGACGGAACCCCAGTCTCCTTGAAATTCGTCGCTGACGAGAACGGCTTCCAGCCCCAGTCCGACCTGCTGCCAGTGGCTCCAGAATTCCCCCACCCAATTCCCCAGTTCGTCCTCGACCAGATCGCCTTCGCCGAAGCCCAAAGAGCCGCCATTGCCCGTGGAGAAAAGGTTTCATACAACTAAAGTAATATGGATTAACCATGGAGCTTAATTAATGCTACATTCAGAGTCATAGACTCAATTAAGACCTTGTCCAAAGTTATACTGACTATGTAAATACGAAAATAATTACTGTATATGTAATTCATTGTAAATTATTTATGAAACGATTAAATTATCATCATTCACAAATTTATTTTATACCTTCCATTTTCTAATGATTTCATGGCTGATATAATCTATGAATATTGGAATAAGATTACAAGGGGCAGCTATGGCAAAACTCTTGCTTCAATTTTTGTTGCAAACCAAAACCAGAAATACTGACGAAGAAATGGTAACAGAAATACTACATGTAAACTTAACACCCGTCTTCATGCATCATGTAAATTCTGTACGGTATCATCTGATGAGTAGATTATTATTATTATTATTATTATTATTATTATTATTATTATTATTATTATTATTATTATCATTGTTATTATTATTATCAAAGTTACAATCCTATTTGGGAAAACAGGATGTTATAAGCCCAAGGGCTCCAACAGGGAAAAATAGTTCAGTCAGGAAAGGAAACAAGGAAATAAATAAACTCCAAGATAAGTAATGGACAATTAGAATAGCATATTTTAAGAATAGTAACATCATTAATTTAACATAGATCTTTCATATATAAACTATAAAAACTTGAAAAATATTCCAAGAGGAAGAGAAATAAGATGGAATAGTATGCTTGAATAATGTACTGAGTTAGAGAACATGTCAAATTTATATCAATTTAAAAATTTAATGCAAGAAAATTAAACTGTAAAAGATGGACCAAGGAATAAGTTCTAATAATGAACAGTTATAAAACATGGTTAAAATAGTAATCTGTGGAAAAAAAAAAATTATTAAGGCGTTTGCTTCCTGAAGGTTATCCAAGATCGTTGGGATATATTATTATTATTATTATTATTATTATTATTATTATTATTATTATATTTGCTGAGCTATAACCCTAGTTGGAAAAACAGGATATTGTAAGCCCAAGGGCTCCAACAGGGAAAATAGCCCAATGGGGAGAGGAAATAAGGAAACTACAAGAGAAGTAATTAATCAAAATCAAATATTATTAGAACATTAACATCATTGAAATAAGTTTTTCATATATTAACTATAAAAACTTGAAAATACAAGAGGAAGATATATAAAATAGAATAGTGTGCCCAAGCAAGAGAACTCTACACCAAGACAGTGTAAAAAAAGCAGTAAAATTCTTATCGAGAAATTTATTTCTATTGTCTTATGCTGTGCACTCATAATCATTTCAAAAGACATGAAAATAAAAATATAAAATAAAATTCAATCTCATCACAAATGGATAAGTTTGAAAATATGGGAATGAGTTAGGAGTGAAATTTACCAGCCATGTAATTATCATTTTATATCAAGTCTTGTTTTTCAAAACTGAACTAGGAAATTCCGCCAGTTTCCGTTTGCCAAGATATATTTTCAGGAGATGGATTTACTACCTGTTATAGGAGGAACGATCATTCTAGGTCTTTTTTCATTAGCTAAGCCAAACCAGACTAACATGAGTCTCTTTATATTCCATATATGACATATCTGTTTTTGACGTTGTTAATAGTTTATAGATGACATATCCATTTTGACGTTGTTACTATTTATAGAATGATTTATTGTTAGTTTGTTCCTATCATTTATTTATTTCCTTATTTCCTTTCCTCACTGGGCCATTTTTCCCTATTGGAGCCCTTGGGCTTATGGCATCTTGCTTTTCCAACTAGGGTTGTAGCTTGGCTAGTAATAATAATAATAATAATAATAATAATAATAATTCCTTCTTTGGTTTCCAAAAATACTTAGAGACCATGACCATAAAAATATCCTGTCAAAACACTTTACTTTACTTTTAAGGGTTACTGCTTACCTGGTCCTGTACACCAGGGGAACCCTACTCTCTATTTTAGCTTTTGCTTAAGATCTACCGCTACTTTACGATTAATGAAGTTGAACGAATATTACAAGAACAGAAAAAGAACTTTTAAATTATTCTAAGATTTATGATTGTTACTGGGTCTGGGACATTGAATCCCACAATCTATCTCTCCAATGAAAAGGTTTCTTCGTGTGGGCCACATGCAGCTCATTGAAATTTCTAGGTGTGCTCAATGCCATTTCACTTTTAACCCTTTTACCCCAAATGAACGTACTGGTACGTTACAAAAAACTCATCCCTTTACCCCCATGGACGTACTGGTACGTCCTTGCAAAAAACTGTTACTTACACTTTTCCATATTTTTTATAACTTTTTGAGAAACTTCAGGCATTTTCCAAAAGAATGAGACCAACCTGACCTCTTTATGACGAAAATTGAGGCTGTTAGAGCAATTTAAAATATATATATGGCAAAATGTGCTCGAAAAAAAAACTCTTGGGGGTTAAGGGTTGGAAAGTTCCAAATAACCTGGGGGTAAAAGGGTTAAGAAAAAATAGATTGGGAAAGTCTGTAAAGTTTCCTGGATACTTGTCTTGGTTGAGGAAAATTTGTGAATAATTCATTCTGCCAGAGATGGAATATTTTTCTTCTGACTGGTCTCCAGCATTTGACTCTTATCCTAAATGGCCACACAAAAACTTGAAGTCTACTGAATTCCTCATCCTGACCTGGATAGTAATCTCTATTCATGTAAGTTTTTTTACTTAAATTCCTTAATTTCTGGTTTTATTTTCTTTGTTGTTTATCTTTTACTTTTTTTTAATGCTTGAGTTGTTTTCTCTTTCGGGTGTTTGGACTTGTAGCATTCTCATTTTCCAGCTACGGTTATAATAATAATAATAATAATAATAATAATAGTAATAATAATAATAATAATAATAATAATAATAACGTGTTTATTTTGGAGGACCCTTTTTATTATCAAACCAGAGTTTCTGAAATTGTTCCCGAACCAGAATCAATTGCCACTAGTGAATTAAGAAAAAAACTAACCCTTCCATTTGAGGATGGCAATTAAGAAATATTTGATGGTTGAAAAATCCTATCTTCACTAATCAAGTCTGAAAATAATAATAATAATGATAATAATAATAATAATAATAATGATAATAATAATAATAATAATAATAATAATAATAATAATGATAATAATAATAATAATAATAATAATAATAATAATAATGTGTTTATTTTGGATGACCCTTTTTATTATCAAACCAGAGTTTCTGAAATTGTTCCCGAACCAGAATCAATTGCCACTAGTGAATTAAGAGAAAAAAAAAGAAAAAAAATAACCCTTCCATTTGAGGATGACAATTAAGAAATATTTGATAGTTGAAAAATCCTATCTTCACCAATCAAGTCTGAAAATGCCATAAAACGTTCATTAAAGTCTCCTAAAAGCAAGCCAATCCACTCAAACGCGACATTTGTGAGATATAAGCGTACCCTAATAAAAGGTGTCTGAATTCTTGAAATTCTGACAAAAATCTTCATTGAATTCTGTTTGGAATATTAACCACTTGTTTTGTGATGATATATATTGTTTTTCATTAGATCAAAGATCACGTGCATTTATTTTAATGTTATTGTTCTTGAAATTCTCTTGTAGTATATTTCCTTATTTCCTTTCCTCACCTTAGTTTTCCCTGTTGGAGCCCTTGGGCTTATACCATCTTGCTTTTCCAACTAGGCTTGTAGCTTAGCTAGTCGTAATAATAATAATAATAATAATAATAATAATAATAATAATAATAATAATAATAATAATAATAATAATTAGAGGGGTCAGGTGCAATCTCGTTAGTTATAGATAGGTCATTTGATTCAAAATCTTGAAGTTCCGATCAAACGGTTTAGTCTGATCGTGTTTTTTTATTCCATGTTATTATTATTATTATTATTATTATTATTATTATTATTATTACTTGTACTAATGCTGCTACTACTACTACTTTCTATGCTACAGGGAAAATAGCCCAGCGAGGAAAGGAAACGGAAAAATAAAATATTTCAAGAACAGTAACAACATTAAAATAAAAATTTCCTATATAAACTATATAAACTTCAAAAAAAAAAAAACAAGAGGAAGATGAATAAGATAGTGTGTATGAGTGTACCCTTAAGCAAGAGAACTCTAATCCAAGACAGTGGAAGACCATGGTACAGAGGCTATGGCACTACCCAAGACTAAGAGAACAATGGTTTGACTTTGGAGCGTCCTTCTCCTAGAAGAGCTACTTACCATAGCTAAAGAGTCTCTTCTATCCTTACCAAGAGGAAATTAAGCTCTAAACAATTACAGTGCAGTAGTTACCCGTTGAGAGAAGAATAGTTGTTTAGTAACCTCAGTGTTGTCAGGTGTATGAGGACAGAGGAGACTACATAAATAATAGGCCAGACTATTCGGTGTATATACAGGCAAAGGGAATATGAACCGTAAATAGAGAGAATGATCCAATGTGGTACTGTCTGGCCAGTCAAAGGACCCTATAAATCTCTAGCGGTAGTATAATACAGTTAAACATTACTCTCCTCGTAATATATCACATTAACTAAAACATTATGCCTATACCCTGGAAGCTTACCAATGACAAATAACATCATGAATGTTTGAATAAAATTACAAGCCAACACGACTATAATAAATGAACCAGAGAAATTTGCGTCAAGATCACACACACACACAAAAGAAAAAAAAATCATAAAACCTTATAAATTGATGTCATGGAGCTCCTTAGTTCTATGCAGCAGCCTTGTGAATGGCAAACGGAGTCTAAAGTTCTCCATTTCAAAAGATGATTAATGGGAGAAAGGTCCAAAGGTCAAGGGCATTCAAGACCAATGTACATACGTCCTTCAACTGTCTACGCATGACGTAAATCCAGAGCTTGACCGGCAAAGATATCGTTAGAGGTTTCAGTTACCATAATTCGAGTTTAATAGGCCATTTTATCTCACCAACAATAAAGGTAGTGTAAAATGGTTTTTTTATTTTATCTCATACAGATGGAAACGCACAATAATGTATTTGTGGCTTCTAGTTTTGATAGAAACTTAGGTTTCTGCCATAATATTGAATGGATACCAAACATTTTCCTTTTTTTATCTGAGTAATATTTATATAAATTTTCTTGGTTTCAAGTTTTATGGAGCCTACAAACACTATTCTTATGTTTTTGAGATCAACCTAATATTATCATATTTTAATTTGACTGTTATCGAAACGTAAATGAAGAATGAATTGAATGAATTACAACAAATATTGAGACTGATATGAATAGTAATTAACCTGATGCAAAGCGAAATCCTTCCATGTTAGATTTAGGATAGAAAAACAGCTAAATGGATACGTCAAAAACCTAAAGTAATGGATATCCTTGAAACCATTAGCAAGCTCAAATGGAACTGGGCAGGGCACATTGCCAGGATGACAGACAACCGATGGACATCACGAACAACTTTCTGGACACCCCGAGGATACACAAGAAACCGAGGAAGACAAAAAACCCGCTGGCGAGATGACTTAGACCAACATAAGCAACAGTGGCACAGAATAGCTTGCGATAGAAGTCTGTGGAGAAACCTGGGGAAGGCCTACATCCAACAAAGGACTTTTGAAGGCTCAAATGATGATGATGATGATGCAAAGCGAAATAGTGGCGTTACAAAAACCAGTGTCATCTTCCCAGTAGGACTTGAAAATTTGTGAGACTGAAATAAGACCAAATTCCTTTAAATATGGATCACAAGATTCTCACAGATATTATTTTGCTAATGAGCCACCTATAACCATTGCTAAATCTTAGCAAGATTTTATTTAACGATAACTTATTTCTAGAGCACAATACTATTATTATTATTATTACTATCCAAGCTACAACCCTAGTTGGAAAAGCAAGATGCTATAAGCCCAGGGGCTCCAACAGGGAAAAATAGCCCAGTGAGGAAAGGAAATAAGGAAATAAATAAATGAAGAGAACAAATTAACAATAAATCATTCTAAAATAAGTAACAACGTCAAAACAGACATGTCATATATAAACTATTAACAACCTCAAAAACAAATATGTCATAAATAAACTATAAAAAGACTCATGTCCGCCTGGTCAACAAAAAAGCATTTGCTCCAACTTTGAACTTTTGAAGTTCTACTGATTCAACCACCCGATTAGGAAGATCATTCCACAACTTGGTCACAGCTGGAATAAAACTTCTAGAGTACTGCGTAGTATTGAGCCTCGTGATGGAGAAGGCCTGGCTATTAGAATTAAAGAGGAGATATTCTCTTCCTGATATTTCTTCAAATGCCAATCAATCACGAGAGACTTTAGTATGATCATTGACTTTTTAGTATCATTCATACAGAATTAAATACAATTGAAATCAAAATATCATTTCATAAGCATTTTTATTTTTCAGGAATCAACCCCTGCTGATGACTCAACAGGTAGACATATAGGCTCCCCCTCAGCTCACAAGGATGATGAGATTTGAGTGAGTTTGAGCGGGACTCGAACCCCAACCTGCCGTTCATCAGTCAGGGACGTTACCACATCGGCCACCACAACCCTACACCTCACTAGCTGGATCCAGTAGCCAATTTTATTAATGTCATAAACGGGCAAATACCATCGTAACTCTTCATGCATTCTTTTCAGGGGAAAGATTTGCAGGTAGAAAATTTGCATACCAAAGCCAGGCTTCATTGTGTAACAGAGAGGGTCAAAGGTTAATTAAAACGGCTGAATCCGTGGTCATAATTAACTTGACCCGCTGTGCAATAGACCACTA
>NC_090750.1:95333327-95338327 GCF_036898095.1 Palaemon carinicauda
CGGATAGAAAGTCAGCTCGACTTTAATCAACTAACAGAGCAGGCAGGCTTCAGAAGCTTGTATTCATCAGCTGACCATATCCACTTAACCAATCAATTAAAGGAAAAATCTACAGAGTATGACAAACCACTATGCATGCCATTTATAGGCTATGGGAAAGTTTTTGATTCTATCAAAACTTCAGCAGTAATGAAAGCTCTTCAAATACAATCATATGTTAGAACACTTGAAGATATCTATATGGGAATTATAGTAATCCTGAAACTGCAAAAAGATAGTGATAAAATTCCGATTAAGGGATGAGTCTGACAGGGAAATCCTATCTCTCGTAAATTATTTACAGCGTGCACGGAAGAAGTTTTGTGAAAATGTATGAATTAACGTTAATGGGGAGTACCTTGACAATTTAAGATTTGAAGATGACAGAGTTCTTAAATAAAGAAAGTCGAAATGTAAAACTCAATATTAATATGAGCAAAACTAAAACCACTTTCTATGAAAATGCAGAGACAACAAATAAGGGTTATGGACGGACCCTAGAGGTTGGCAATAAAGATACACATTTAGGACAGATAGTGTTTCCCCCTGGACACGAGACCGAAATTAAGAGAAAAATAAGGATGGGATGGAGAGCTTTTGGCTAATAAAATGAGATCACGAAATGTAAAAAGCCACTTTCTCTAAATAGAAAAGTATTTAATCAGATAAGTATTAACTTATGCATCAGAAACTTAGAGCCCTACTAAAGCCTTAGAACATAAGCTAGTTACAACTCAACGAGATCTGGAGAGAATAATAATGGGAATAAAATTAAGAGATAGCAAAGAGCAATATGGATACGAAAGCAAAGTAAAGAATATTTTAACAACAGGCAAGAAAAATAATAAGGTATGGACAGAACATATAATGAAAATGACAGATAATAGATTGATATTAAGAATACCATAAAGATTGCAAAAGATGCAGGGGCAGGCAGGAAAGACGATGGATTGAGGAATATAAAATTTGCTGGTAAAGGCTGCCATAAAAAGACTATAAACAGACGTGAGTGGAAGGATATGACTGAGGCTTTTTATCTAAGTGATGGTTGATGATGATGAGGATGAGGATATACGTACAGATGCATATTTATACAAACACATGTGTACATGAATATCTATATGCAATACATTTGTATATATATGTGAATATATACAAACACACACACATATATATGTATATATATATATATATATATATATATATATATATATATGTATATATATATATATATATATATATTAGTGTGTATGTGTATATATACATGTGTGTATATGTAAATATACATACACACATATATGCATATATATGTACACATATCAACCTATCTATCTATCTATCTATCTATCAATCTATCTATATATATTTACATATACTATATACAGTATATATATATATATATATATATATATATATATATATATATATATATATATATATATACGTATATATATGCGTGTGTGCATATACAATATACATATATATATATATATATATATATATATATATATATATATATGTATGTATGTATGTATATACATGACTACGTTATCATAATCTAGATTAAGATATGAACACAATCTAATATTTTCGTGATAACTCTCAAAATAAATGAAAATATCCCAATTGGACCTCTTGTTATATTCAATTTCTTTTCTATTCTCTTAATTCTTCATACAATAGATATATTGCAAAAAGTACAGTGTTTAAAACTTTCATGCTTTTTATGATAAAATGAAAATTTCATGAACAAATAAATAAAACAAAAATAACGGAAACACCAGTCTACTTATACTTTTAATGTACTCTGACAATTATTTATTCGGCATCTAGTTATCATTATTATTTGACACTACTACTACTACTACTACTACTACTACTACTAATAATAATAATAATAATAATAGCAACATTGATAATAATGATTATAACAATAGAAATAGTATCACTGATAATAATGCTGATAATATTATTAATTATATTCATCATTGTCATCGTTCCACACATTGAAGGCACATATGAACGAAAGTTAGAGCGAAAGCTTCCCACGGCTCTTTTAAAGGCTGCTCAGGAATGGCAGAGGCAAGGGACAGTGACATTGCCTTATCAAGGAGGACAATGCCCAAGAGACTGACCATATATACTAATGATCAGCACCCATGCCCCATCTCCACCAAAGCTAGGATCAAGGAGGGCCAGGCAATGGCTGCTGATGACTCAGCAGATAGACCTATAGGCTCCCCCAAACCCCCCAATCTTTAGCTTACAAAGATGGTGAGGTTGCAGCGACCAAAGACACTGAGGAGTTTAAGTGGAACTCGAGCCCCAGTCTGGCGGTCACCAGTCAGGGACGTTAGCACATCGGACGCCACAAGCCTTTCACCTATTCTTTTTCCTGTCACCGGAAATTGTTCCGTTATCACATGGTAATAAAAAGTGAAGCCACGTCTGCTTTTAAGTGGCAATTATCTCTAGTGACTTTGAAGATTGGGTTAAAAGATTAGAAATCAGAAAATACCCTCACTTCTAACTCCGTTGCATAACCACAAGGAAATTATACTTTGAAATAACATTCTGGGAAATAGTTAATAATGTGAAGAATAATAAAGAGTATTTTTCCTATATGGAGAATGAACTGGCTGTTATCAAAATGAAAGGAGTTGAACAAAAATGTACCGTAGTGAAAGGCAAATAATAATAATAAAAAAAAAAAACACAATTTTCATAATCCAAAAAAAAAAAAAAAAAAATTGAATTAGACGCTGCCATTTAAAGTTAGAATTTATCGAATTCCTTGAAATTTATTCACTGAAAAAATAGCTGAAAAGAAACCATGATCAAATAACGAAACAGACAATAAGCAGATTAAATATATTTATGAAATGTAGAATTTGTTTGTGACAGTAGGATAAGAATGTCTTGAAAAAAATTAAAGAGAAATTATAATGTGGAAATTAAGAAGATGTCAACGATTGTGAATGTAATTAGGTGTTACGACACATGGAGAAAATCTACGAGGAGAATGTAGGAAAGAAGCATTGAACATATCAATTAGGACTTTTTCCTTCTCATTTTAGGTCAATGTTATTATCAAAGAGAGGAAAAGAGCAATTCCGATCACTAATTATTTAGATGAATTTAGATACTGATTTAAGACCTCCTTATCATTTATTATTACAATTATTACTTGCTAAGCCACAACCCTAGTTGGGAAAGCATGATGCTATAAGCCCAGGCGCCCCAACAGTGAAAATAGCCCAATAAGGAAAGGAAACAAGAAGGAATTCAATATTTTAAGAACAGGAACAACATTAAAATAAAAATTTACTTTATAAACTATAAAAACTTTAGCAAAACAAGAGGAAGAAAAATTAGATAGAATAGTGTGCCCGAGTGTACCCTCAAGCAAGAAAACTCTAACCCAAGAGAGTGGAAGACCATGGTTCAGAGGCTATGGCACTACCCAAGACTAGAGAACAATGGTTTGATTTTAGAGTGTCCTTCTCCTAGAAGAGCTGCTTACATAGCTAAAAAGTCTCTTCTACCCTTACCAAGAGGAAAGTGGCCACTGAACAATTACAGTGGGTGAAGAAGAATGTTTTGGTAATCTCAGTGATGCTAGGTGTATGAGGACAAAGAAGAATCTGTAAAGAATAGGCCAGACTATTCGGTGTATGTGTAGGCCAAGGGAAAGTGAACCGTAACCATAGAGAAGGATCTAATGTAGTACAGTCTGGCCAGTCAAAGGACTCTGTACAGACTATTCGGTGTATGTGTAGGCAATGGGAAAGTGAACCGTAACCGTAGAGAAGGATCTAATGTAGTACTGTCTGGCCAGTCAAAGGACTCCGTAACTTTCTAGCGGTAGTATCTCAACGAGTGGCTGGTGCCCTGGCCAACCTACTTCCTATTAAGAGATAAGAAACCTTCTATCAAAGGAAAACCTACAAAAACTATTTTGAGATAATTGATCAACAAATTTTGATAACAGAAGAATCAGGCGAATGACTATACAGTGTTTTGGTAATAGGTTGACCAGGGCACCAGCCACCCGTTGAGATACTACCGCTAGAGAGTTATGGGGTCTTTTGACTGGCCAGATGGTACTACATTGGATCCTTCTCTCTGGTTACGGTTCACTTTCCCTTTGCCTACACATATCCACACTGAATAGTCTGGCCTATTCTTTACAGATTCTCCTTTATCCTCATACATCTGACAACACAGATTACCAAACAATTCTTCTCTCAAGGGGTTACTGCACTAATTGTCCAATGGCCCCTTTCCTCTTGGTAAGGGTAGAAGAGACTCTTCAGCTATGGTAAGCAGCTCTTCTAGGAGAAGGACACTCCAAAATCAAACCATTGTTCTCTAGTCTTGGGTAGTGCCATAGCCATTGTACCACGGTCTTCCACTGTCTTGGGTTAGAGTTCTCTTGCTTAAGGGTACACTCGGGATCACTTTTCTATCTTATTTCTCTTCCTCTTGTCTTGTGAAAGTTTTTATAGTTTATATAGGAGATATTTACTTTTATGTTGTTACTCTTCTTAGAGTATTCTATTTTCCATTTTTCCTTTCCTCACTGGGCTATTTTCCCTGTTGGAGGCTCTGGGCTTACAGCATCCTGCTTTTCTAACTAGGGTTGTGGCTTAGCTAGTGATAATAATAATAATAATAATAATAATAATAATAATAATAATAATATTCTAGATACTCTAATTAACGATGAGACCTATAGAATTTACCAAATGAATGAAACTTCAACAGCTTCGTAGACAGCTAAAGCATTAACATTGAAATCCTGAAACCTTTTTGGCCCTCTTAAATAAAACCAATTTATGCAATTTAAAATTGTTGTCATCTTTTAAAGCTCAAGGAGAAAGATTAAGTTGTATTTTCCTCCTTCGAATATTTTGTGTCTTTATGATAGCCCTTAAAATGTTGGGTCATGGCTTTCTGGT
>NC_090750.1:95343327-95356378 GCF_036898095.1 Palaemon carinicauda
ATCGGCAGAAATTGGACAAGAAAATAATAATAATAATAATAATAATAATAATAATAATAATAATAATAATAATAATAATAATAATAATAATAATAATAATAATAATAATAATATCCATATCTATATCCGTACAGGGGAATAACTAAAATCCTCCATGTTACTTTCCTGATGAATCCTATTTCTGTCAGGTCATCTTAGCCGCCGCCGTCGCTGCCCTGGCCGTGGGCGCCCCTCAGCAATATGGAGCCGACTCCCGGGAGGTCGTTCCCATCCTGAGGGACGACCGAGTCCACGAGGACGACGGACGCTACAACTTCGACGTGGAGACCGGCAACGGCATCGTCATCTCTCAGTCAGGATCTCCAGTCGCCGAGGGAGCCATCGCCAGCGCTGGACAGTTCTCGTGAGTTAAAAAAAACACATAAATTATACTCTCTTAAAGGAATCACAAAAGTGTGATCAGACGAACATATAGCAGACGAGAACGGCTTCCAGCCCCAGTCCGACCTCCTGCCCGTGGCTCCAGAATTCCCCCACCCAATTCCCCAGTTTGTCCTCGACCAGATTGCCACTGCAGAGGCCCAGAGAGCTGCCCTCGCCCGCGGTGAAGAAGTAGTTTATGGCAAATAATTTGCTCAACTTATCCGATTATTTATTTCCTTATTTCCTTTCCTCACTGGGTTATTTTTCCCTATTGGAGCCCCTGGGCTTATAGCATCTTGCTTTTCCAATTAGAGTTGTAGCTTGGATAGTAATAACAATAATAATAATAATACACTGTTGAAAATTTGCATTTAAAAAAGACAAATGTCTGGAAATATTTATTCCAGGATTTTTGCCGTTTCAAAACCGGATATATTGACGTGAAGACGTGATATTACGGTCACCAACCTGTTAAAGATAAGGACAAAATATGGTAAAATTACGGTCACCGGTATTTGACTATAATACTTCTGAGAAGAGTACATTTTTACGGAGAATTTCCGATTAAAATTACGGTTTTTTGACAGTGTATGTACAGTGTACGAGTATATATATATATATATATATATATATATATATATATATATATATATATATATATATATATAGTATATATATACATATATAGTATATATATATATATATATATATATATGTATATATATATATATATATATATATATATATATATATACAGTATACTGTATACACACACACACACACACATATATATATATATATATATATATATATATATATATATATATATATATCTGTGTGTGTGTGTCTGAGTATGTAGGTGTGTGGGTGTATGAGAGAGAGAGAGAGAGAGAGAGAGAGAGAGAGAGAGAGAGAGAGAGAGAGAGAGAGGGAGATTAAATGCAAACCAGTGTTTACAACAATATATTGTTTCCTTACAGATACACAGCTCCTGACGGAACCCCCGTCGTCCTGAAATTCGTCGCAGACGAGAACGGCTTCCAGCCCCAGTCCGACCTGCTGCCAGTGGCTCCCGAATTCCCCCACCCAATTCCCCAGTTCGTCCTCGACCAGATTGCCACTGCAGAGGCCCAGGCAGCTGCCATCGCCCGCGGTGAAGAAGTAGTTTATGGCAAATAATTTGCTCAACTTATCCGATTTGATTTCGACTTCATTCAGGGACCGCCGATTTTGTGAAGTGAACCGATGCGAGTACCGATAAAACTCGCTATTTATACAAACCTTTATTTATCTTCAATGAAATAATGGAATGAACTCATTTGTTTTAATCAACCATAGGCATAAAATGCGAAATTAGGTTTGCGAGTTATGAGAAAATGGTTGTTGATATAAAAACGGCACGCTAAACCATATCTTGATCATGTTTACCTGATGTTACCATCACCCTTACGTAATTTTTAATATACATCAACGCTGATAACCTCTTATGATTTCATGATTTACTGAAAAATAACAAAGAAGGATAAAAAGATTAAAAAAAATCGAAATTAGACGTAATATATGAAAAAAAAGAAGAAATTATCTTGTGATTTTGTTATGTGTGAAGGAGAATTTAAGATGATTATGAAATAGTTCTACTCGACCATTTCCTGAAAGCACTATTTTGCCGACTTGGTCCATATAAAACGTTTAAAGGTTTAAAGGTCGCTCATGAATGGCAGAGGCAAGGGACAGTGACATTGCCCTATCAAGCAGGACAATGCCCTAGAGACTGGCCATATATTATATGAACCACCCAAGCTAGGACCAGAGAGGGCCAGGCAGTGGCTGCTGATGACACAGCAGATAGACCTATAGACTCCCCCAAACCCCCAATCCTTAGCTCACAGGGATGGTAATGTTGCAGACACTAATGGCACTAACGAGTCTGAGCGGGACTCGAACCACCGACTGGCAAACACCAGGCAGAGACGTTACCAATCAGGCCACATATCAATAATCTATCATGAACAATCTGATTCCCGTGAAACGCAATGTATAGTAGATTATACATTTCATAATTGATAAATCATTCTAACCTTCCATCCTAAGTGTGTGATGGATGATGATTCCACTGTATGTCTCATCTCAAAATTCCACCCAACATTGGATTATTTAGAAATATTTTCTTCTGCCTAATTCCAAACTTTTGGTAGCGTGCTGTCACATTGGTTAGATATTCATATCCCTTTTACCCCCAGGCTCTTTGGAAATTTCCAACCCTTAACCCCCAAGGTGTTATTTTCTCCCCAGCACATTTTGCAGTATATTTTTTTTTAAATTGCTCTAACAGCCTTAATTTTTGTCATAGAGAGGTCAGGTTGGTCTCATTCTATTGGAAAATGCCTGAATTTTTTCAAAAAATTATAAAAAATATGAAAAAAAATTTTCTATAGCATTTTTTTTGCAAGGATGTACCGGTACGTCCATGGGGGTACATGGATGAGTTTTGTGAAACGTACCAGTACGTCCTTTGAGGGTAAAAGGGGGACATAGGAAGTGTTAAACGTGTCATACTTGAAAGTTCTGCGGATTGGTGATTTTCAATCAGTTGCGTAATCATAACTCAAAACTAGTTTTACATTTGCACAATTATATAGTGAACTTTCGTGTTGAATTCAGACTACCTAAAAGTACTTGCCCTTTCTATAAATAAATCATAATTGGGGAATAGTTTTCAGTGCGTATATATTTTGCATGAGAGAGAGAGAAATAATAATAATAATAATAATAATAATAATAATAATAATAATAATAATACTTTATTTCCAAATAAATACATTGGGTATTATACATTATTTATAAAGCAACATATAGAATAGTGTTTACTGATATTGTGATTACATTAAAATTTAACATTTACATGAGAGATGGTTCCATATAAATCTTTTGACTACCAACTAAAATACATTTGGTCCACTACTTGCATTAGTATGACTTTAAAGTAGAAAAAAAAAATAACTTAAAATGGTAAAACTCATTAAAATTCTATACTGTGTGCAAAACTACATTAGACCCCATAAAACAATAAAACTGATATTCACAAGTACATTAAAACCAATCCACAAATATGTAACTAAAATCTTGTAGAAAACATATATTTCCTGAGATTTGCTTTAAGAGAGAGAGAGAGAGAGAGAGAGAGAGAGAGAGAGAGAGAGAGAGAGAGAGAGAGAGATTTTAACTTTTGAATTCCCAGTACCCAGAAATGAACATCCCTCTAATATATATTTGTATGATTAGACAGAAAGGAAGAACTAACAATAAAAAAGCGAGTCTGTAAAATGAGTTTTGTGCGCGAGGTGAAAATAGAGAATAAAAAATATTTTTCAGTTAATTGGAAAGAATGAGGCAGAGGCGCATTTTAAGTAAATAATGTTGAGGCTCATTTCTAATGATCGTAATCTTTCACACATAGAATTAAAACAAGGAAAGACGCAGAATTCTGGTGTTTTACCCTCGATAGGGTTGTGGTGGCCGATGTGGTAACGTCCCTGACTGGTGAACGCCAGACTGGGGTTCGAGTCCTGCCCAAACTCGTTAGTTCATTTGGTCACTGCAACCTAACCATCCTTGGGAGCTAAGAATAGGGCGCTTGGGGGAGCCTACAGGTCTATCTTCTAAGTCATCATCATCCATTGCCTGGCCTTCCTTGGTCCTAGATTGGGTGGAGAGGGGGCTTGGGAGCTGATCATATGTATAAAATGGTTAGTCTCTAGGGCATTGTCCTGCTTTAAAGGGCAATGTCACTACCTCTTTCCTCTGTCATTCATGAGCGGTCTTCAAACCTTTAATAGTTTATAGGATTTTGATTTACTAAAATAAACTTCGTCATAGTTATTCACATAAACACAACTGAAAAGTCTACAGTATAAGAACACTTTTGTTTCTCTCTTATTCGCCAGGTTTATCGGAAGATCCTTTGAGTCTATATGATTTGTTTTCGTTATCTGAAGCGCTCAAATCTAATATAAATTCATCTACTGAAAATACGATAATTAGGCATGTGGCTGGTATAGAAATGTTATGGTGAATATTCGTGATTTATCAAAAAAAAAAAAAGAAAAAAAAAATTTAATCTGGTCCTTCTAGGAGAAGGACACTCCAAAATCCTACCATTGTTCTCCAAGTCTTGGGTAGTGTCCTTAGCCTCATCACTATGGTTTTCCACTGTCTTGGGTTGGAGTTCTCTTGCTTGAGGGTACGCTCGGGCATACTATTCCATCTTATTTTTCTTCCTCTTTTTTTTTTTCCAAATTAGTATAGGTTATATAGAAAATATTTAATTTAATGTTACTGTTCTTAAAATATCTTATCTTTCCATGTTTACTTCCCTCACTAGGCTATTTTCCCTGTTGAAGCCCCTGGGCTTATACATCCTGCTTTTCCAACTAGGGTTGTAGCTTATCAAGGGATAATAATAATAATAATAATAATAATAGTAATAATAATAATAATAATAATAATAATAATAATAATAATAATAATAATAATAATAATAATAATCTAGATACAGAAACAGTAATGTTTATAAAAAAAACAAGTTCGAGAATTGGTCAATCTACAGCACGTCCATGTTCTCCTGTCTCTCTCTCCTTTCATTTGACACAAAACTTGACTGAATTTTGTTAAACTTTGAAAATCCGTTGTCCATTAATCACTAATCATTAATCAGTTAACATCCAAATTATTCAATCAAGTGCACCATTATAATCTCCTGACTCCTCTGTTTTACTTGACACCAATCAGGGCCATTTTCCATGAGCTTCGAGAGTTAAAAAAAAAAAAAAAAAAAAAAAAAAAAAAAAAAAAAAAAAAAATATCAGGCTCAGAGCGTTGATGCGGGTATGCATCTGGATTACACATACCATGATTCAGACAGATCGGCCGAATATTAAGGGAGGAGTAGGTTTTTGTAATTAATATCTCGGAAATTATCAATTCCTTGAATAATTAATCATTAACGGTCTGACACAACTTTCTGTTCAGTGGTCAATGTGTACTATCTAATAAAATCTACATACCTAATTTAACGCATATCCGATGCTTTTTAACAGTTGTCAAATTTCCTTTTTTTAACTCATTAATGAATTACTAATTACTGAGTTAAAATTTTGGAGAAAACGCTCCTCAGAGGACCGACAGATACTGATGTATAGTAAGCACCTACCAAGTTCCATGACGACCAATTCTCGAAAAAAAGGTTGTGCTGGTCGATATGGTAACATTCCCGACTGGTGAACGCCAGACTGGGATTCAAGTCCCCCTCAAACTCGTTAGTTTCTTTGGTCGCTGCAATCTCAACTTCCTTGTGAGCTAAGGATGGGGGGTTTGGGGGGACCTGATAGGTTATCTGCTGAGTTCAGCAGCCATTGCCTAGCATTCCTTGGTCTTAGCTTGGGTGGAGAGGTAGCTTGGGCGCTGATCATAGGTGTATATGGTCAGACTCTAGGGCATTGTCCTGTTTAGGAGGGCACAAGCCACCCGTTGAAATACTACCGCCAGAGAGTTATGGGGTCCTTTGACTAACCAGACAGTATTACATTGGGTCCTTCTCTCTGGTTACGGTTCTTTCTCTTTGCCTACGCATATGCCGAATAGTCTGGCCTATTGTTTACAGATTCTCCTTTGTCCTCATACACTTAACAACACTGAGATTACAAAACAATTCTTCTTCGCTCAAGGGGTTAACTACTGCACTGTATTTGAACAGCTCCTCTAGGAGGACACTCCGAAATCAAACCATTGTTCTCTAGTCTTAGGTAGTGCCATAGCCTCTGTACCATGGTCTTCTATTCTACCTGATTTCTCTTCCTCTTGTTTTGTTAGAGTTTTTATAGTTTTAATAGGAAATAATTATTTTAATGTTGTTACTCTTCTTAAAATATTTTATTATTCTTTCTTTCCTTCTCTCACAGGGCTATTTTCCCTTTTGGGGCCCCTGGGCTCATAGCATTCTGCTTTTCCAACTAGGGTTGTAGGTTACCCAATAATAATAATAATAATAATAATAATAATAATAATAATAATAATAATAATTCATGAGCGGCCTTTAAACCTTAAAGTAACCAGAAAATGATAGTGTACACACCAAATAAAAGAAGAACGACAACGGGAGTAGTGACTTGACAGGCCTTCATCCTGTATAAAGTTCCCATATCCCTTAAAATGAAGAATAAAGACAAGTGTGTTGAAGAAATCTTCTTGACTATCGGCAAATCTTCTTTTAAAAGGAGTGTTGTTTACAGATGAAAGGCACAGTCAATCTGGCTTCTTCTTCTTTCTTCTTCTTTGTCTACATCTTTTCCCACTTCTATGTGGGGTCGACGTTTCTGGTCAGCTTTCTCCATCTACCTCTGTCCCACACTTCATCACCGGTTAATCCCTTTGATCGAAGATCATCCTTGATGAAGTGTGGGAGAGAGGTAGACCAGAAACATCGACCCCACATAGAAGTGGGAAAAGATGTAGACAAAGAAGAAGAAAGAAGAAGAAGCTAGATTGACTGTGCCTTTCATCTGTAAACAACACTCCTTTTAAAGGCACAGTCAATCTTGGCTATTTCCCCAAAAACGAGTTTGGTATCATTCAACAAATTGGCTCAAGAGAAACCCAATCTTAATAGAAATTCTTCATCTACATATGAAAATCAGTTTCTTGCAAATTTTATTTAGTATCGGATCTTCAAGAGGTATGAAGCTGAAACCCTTTTGCTTACTTATATCGATAACAATTTTTTTTTCATTAAAGAATGTAGCATATCCTCAATGGCAAAACGTTGAATACTATTATGGTTTACTAGGTAAGTTAGTTACTTGCAGTTGAATTGCTTTTCTAACAAGGCCTTTAAAAGGAGAGACATCACCCATGTAGGCTATGTGCTACACTAGTGGCAATACAAGGCATTGTTTATGGAACACTATACTTGCGAATTAGCTTTCATTTACGAGCCTCTAGTTGCAGAAATTTACAAGTAATCCGAGAAGATAGTCTTAATAGATTATTTGTTATGATCGAGGAGAAACTAGTAAAATCTATCAATCTAAAATCCCTAACTTCGTTTGATTCCATCTAATACCTGCAAAGCCTGCAGCCTATGATCAAGATTTCGTACTTTTTTTTTTCTTTTAACTAGAGGCTCGTAAACGAAAGCTAATTCGCAGTATAGTGTTCCATAAACAATGCCATGTATAGCCGCAATGTAACACATATCCTACATGGGTGATGTCTCCCCTTTAAAAGGCCTTGCTAGAAAAAACAATTCAACTGCAAGTATAACTAACTTACCTAGTAAGACATAATGATATTTAACTGTACATTCTTTGAAAAAAAAATGTCATTAATATAAGTACGCAAAAGGGTTCAGCCTTGATGCTTCTTGAAGGTCATATGCTAAATAAAATTTGCATGAAAGAGATTTTCGCAAGTAGATGATGAATTTATATTAATACTGCAGGTTATAACCACACTGCTTTACAACTAACATCTTTTTAAAACGACACAGCAGTTATTCCTTCCCTTCTTCGGGATCGCTGAAATAAAAAAAAATCAAATTTATCCAAGACCGATGATGATCCGGGTTTGGGAACGACAGTTGCTTTGCTGCCGTCTACTGAGCTTCGGACTCCTGCCATGGTCGTCATGATGCTCTCATTGCATTCCTTCCATCCCATCGTCATCCTTTATATATGACCTTATCTCCTGCACATCCATGTCCCACTTACGGGCTGCTAGTAATTGGCAAGAGCCCGTGGTCTCCTTGTAGGGATGTCAATCTAAATCAATCAATCAATCAGACACGCCAGATATGATTTGAAAAACTAAAATTCTAAATTCGGAGCTCATATTAACGATCTTTATAACAAAAATGCCGCTAAAAGTGAGTCATAAACTTTATACCAGGAGTAACTGCTGTACAGATTTTCTCTAATGACTTGTGAAGATAAGGTGTCTCATATCAATTTTGTATTTGCAATTTTCTTAAAGACGCGACATGCAGACTGCAACCTTCAGCTGAGAACATAGAGAATGTCCTTTTGTAATATAATTGTTGTTTTGGGAAACTAACCCAAAAAAATTATATCTATCACTCAGCTGTAATTAACTTGTCGCCTTGAGTCTGAGTTTGGTGAGATGAACCCAGTAAGACAAACATTTTCAGTAATTATCAATCCTTAATAGTGATAAAAATAACATCTTGCTAACGTGATATTTTTCATTCTTCATCATCTTGTTTTCAAATATTTCTATTTAGTTCTTTCTTGATTGTCGTTTATCCCTAAACCTTACGCCTTCTCTCTCTCTCTCTCTCTCTCTCTCTCTCTCTCTCTCTCTCTCTCTCTCTCTCTCTCTCTCTCTCTCTCTCTCTCTCTCTCTCTACCACAAATATCTTGAGAAACTCTTCAGTAATTATTAATCCTTAATAGTGATAACAATAACATCTCGCTAACATGATGTTCATTTTTCCTATTGTTTTTAAATATTTCTGTTTAGTTCTTTCTTGATTGTTGTTTACCGTTTAATCTCTCTCTCTCTCTCTCTCTCTCTCTCTCTCTCTCTCTCTCTCTCTCTCTCTCTCTCTCTCTCTCTCTCTCTCTCTCTCTACCACAAATATCTTGAGAAACTCTTCAGTGACTATCAATCCTTAATCCATCCATCCATATACCAAGGCACTTCCCCCAATTTTGGGGGGTAGCCGACCCCAACAATGAAACAAAACAAAAAGGGGACCTCTACTCTCTATGTTCCTTCAGCCTAATCAGGGACTCAACCGAGTTCAGCTGGTACTGCTGGGGTGCCACAGCCCAACCTCCCACATTTCCACCACAGATGAAGCTTCATAATGCTGACTCCCCTACTGCTGCTACCTCCGCGGTCATCTAAGGCACCGGAGGAAGCAGCAGGGCCTACTGGAACTGCGTCACAATCGCTCGTCATTCATTCCTATTTCTAGCACGCTCTCTTGCCTCTCTCACATCTATCCTCCTATCGCCCAGAGCTTTCTTCACACCATCCATCCACCCAAACCTTGGCCTTCCTCTTGCTAACATGATACTGTTCATTCTTCATCTTGTTTTCAAATATTTCTATTTAGTTCTTTCTTGATTGTCATTTATCCCTGAATTTTACGTTTTTTCCCCTCTCTCTCTCTCTCTCTCTCTCTCTCTCTCTCTCTCAAAGATATGCAAAAGAAGGAAAAGGATGCACATTCAACAAAAATTGTCGAAATATGCATCCTGCAACCATGGATGAAAGTCAGAAAACTCAGCAAACAGAAAATAAAAATGAAAGCAAAAATGAAACAAGAAAACAAGCCAAGTATATACCGTGCTATGCACAGAAGGCCCCATGATATGATGCCTCTCAACCCAAATATGCACACTTACAGCCCAACTACAAAGAATGTATCTATAATACCAGGGGTTGGTGCAGATATTGGGATAATTGCAGATATACACACAAAAATAAATATGAAGGCGAAAGAACAAATATAATAGAAAAATTGGATTTTTTAATGGCAGAATTCCTGGAAATGAAGAAAAGAACATCATATCAGAACAGGAAGGAAGCATGGGAAAATCTATATTATTACCAATATTAAATAATGGATATGAAACACAAACCATAATAGTGATGAATGCACAGGGTCTAGTCACGAGTAACTCTAAAAGGAAAATAGAGTTCTTAGAAGAACTAACCCAAATTGGAAAAAAAGATATATTAAATATAAGTGAAACATGGTATTCCCAAGAGAATGGCAGTTATGACCAGATAAAGGGTTTCCAAATATATAGATCAGACAGAACAAATAGGAATCAAGGGGGAACCGCAATATATGGAAGAGACATAAATCAAGGAAAAGTCTGTGAAAAATACAGCAACACAGAATGTGAATTGATTGCGGTAGAATTTGAATATGAAAAACTAGTGAATATTGTAGTTTACAGACTCCCGAGTATAATAATAGAAAAAATAGATGATATATGTAGAAACCTTAAAGACTGGAATATACTCCTATCCGAAGATTTTAACTTTCCTTTCGTGGATTGGAAAGAACGGATAGAAGAAAGTGGTTGTATATATACATATAAAAAAGAGAGTAGTAGTAGCGCGGAAGATAAGAGGCGATTTGAAAAGCTTCAAGATATGCTATAAGAACATAATATGCAACAAATAAACCACATTCCAACAAGAAAGGACAATGTCCTAGATTTAGTATTTGTGAATGAGGTGAATTATGTTAAAGATATAATAGTGTATAACACGGGAATTTCAGACCACAATGTCATAGAATTAATAGTCCATTCCAAAGCAAGTGATCGCAGAGATAATCAAAGCACAAAACGATGGGAAGATTATGGAAAATATAGTTTTTATAGTAAGAATATAAAATGGTCAGAAATAAATGAAGAATTGAACAAAGAATGGAAAAATGTATTCGTAAGTGATAATAATATGTAGCTTAGCTAGTAATAATAATAATAATAATAATAATAATAATAATAATAATAATAATAATAAATACAGATATAATGTACAAAATACTGGGGAAAATTTTTGAAAATTTGTACCGAAAAAAAAACAATAAACTTCAGACATGCATACCAAGAGACAGGACGATCTTATTTCAGAAAATTAGAAAGTGGAAGAAAAATCTTGCGAGAGAAAAAAAATGTATGGAAAATGATGAAAATAAAAAGTAAGATAGGAAATGCAGAACAAAAGATTATACAATCGAAAGAAAATAAAAAAAGGGACTTAGAAGAAAGGACACTTCAAAATATAAAAAAAATAAACCCAAAGCGCTTTACTCCTATGCAAAAAAGATGAATAAAGGGAGATTAGAAATAGGCCCTCTAAAAATTGAAGGACAGTTAACAAATAAAAAAAAACAAATATGCAACATATTAGCAGAAAAATATAAGAGTGAGTTCACGCCAAGAATTGCGACTGAGAATAATGAAACAGAAATGAGAGAAGAAAATATTGAATATCTATCGGATATAGATATTAATGAAGCAGATATTGTGCAGGCTATAAGCGAAATTAAAAATGGATCGGCGGCCGGACCAGATTGAGTTCCAGCGATTTTGTTAAAAAAAATGCACACACTATCGTGAAGCTGCTTGCAATTCTGCTAAGATAAAGTGTAGATATGAGCGATATATATGTTAAACATAAATTAGCATATATATTCCCTATTTTCAAAAGTGGATCAAGACTAGAGACAAACAATTGCAGAACTGTTAGTCTAACATCACATATGAAAGTGTATGAAAGGGTAATAAAAAAGAAAATAATGAATCATTTGCTTAAAAATAATTCATTTAATATAGGTCAACACGGTTTTGTACCCGGAAAAAGTACACAAACCCAACTGATAGCACAATATGAAAACATATATAAAAATATGATAAATGAAAAAACACAGATGTGATCTATCTAGATTTTGCAAAAGCCTTTGACAAGGTAGAACATAATAAATTCATATTAGAGAAAAAAAAATGCGAAAGCATAATATTGTGGGAAAGATAGGAAAATGGGTAAAAGAATTCCTACAAAACAGAAAACAGATAGTGGTTGCAAATGACGAGAAATCAGATGAAGCTCAGGTAATATCTGGTGTGCCACAGGGTATGGTATTAGCTGCACTGCTTTTTGTTATTGTGATCTCAGACACAGACTGAAATGTTAAAGACTCTGTAGTGAGAAGTTTCGTCGATGACACAAGAATAAGTAGAGAAATTACTTGTGATGAAGATAGGAACTCATTACAAAGAGATCTAAACAAAATATATGAATGGGCGGAAATAAATAGGATGGTATTTAACTCCGATAAATTCAAATCAATAAATTATGGAAACAGAGAAGGAATGGTATATGCATACAGGGGACCTAATAACGAGACAATCACAAACAAGGAAGCTATTAAAGACCTTGGTGTAATGTTAAACAGGAATATGTTATGCAACGACCAAATAGCAACACTGTTGGCTAAATGTAAAGCAAAAATGGGAATGCTATTCACACTTTAAAACAAGAAAAGCTGAACACATGATTCTGCTTTACAAAACTTATGTACGCAGTACACTCGAGTACTGCAATGTGATATGGTACCCACACTACCAAAAGGATATTGCACAAATATAGAGTGTACAAAGGTCCTTTACTGCTAGAATAGAAGAAGTTAAGGACCTTGACTACTGGTAAAGACTGCAGCTTTCAAAATTGTACAGTCTATAAAAGAGAAGAGAACCCTACATGATAATACAAGCATAGAAGCAAATCGAAGGAATTACTGAAAACATCAAGGAGCTAAAAATATAGAAAGAGCAAGCCGAGGTAGATTAATAGTACCCAAAACTATACCAGGAAAACTAAGGAAGGTGCACAGGACATTAATCCACTACACACCAGCATCGATAATGCAGGGACTATTTAATGGGATGCCAGCTCATCTAAGAAACATATCAGGAGTGAGCGTAGATGTGTTTAAGAATAAGCTCGATAAATACGTAAGTTGCATCCCAGACCATCCAAGACTGAAAGATGCAAAATAGACCGGAAGATGCATTAGCAACTCTCTGAT
>NC_090750.1:95356878-95379378 GCF_036898095.1 Palaemon carinicauda
GCAGAACTGTTAGTCTAACATCACATATGAAGTGTATGAAAGGGTAATAAAAAAGAAAATAATGAATCATTTGCTTAAAAATAATTCATTTAATATAGGTCAACACGGTTTTGTACCCGGAAAAAGTACACAAACCCAACTGATAGCACAATATGAAAACATATATAAAAATATGATAAATGAAAAACACAGATGTGATCTATCTAGATTTTGCAAAAGCCTTTGACAAGGTAGAACATAATAAATTCATATTAGAGAAAAAAAAAATGCGAAAGCATAATATTGTGGGAAAGATAGGAAAATGGGTAAAAGAATTCCTACAAAACAGAAAACAGATAGTGGTTGCAAATGACGAGAAATCAGATGAAGCTCAGGTAATATCTGGTGTGCCACAGGGTATGGTATTAGCTGCACTGCTTTTTGTTATTGTGATCTCAGACACAGACTGAAATGTTAAAGACTCTGTAGTGAGAAGTTTCGTCGATGACACAAGAATAAGTAGAGAAATTACTTGTGATGAAGATAGGAACTCATTACAAAGAGATCTAAACAAAATATATGAATGGGCGGAAATAAATAGGATGGTATTTAACTCCGATAAATTCAAATCAATAAATTATGGAAACAGAGAAGGAATGGTATATGCATACAGGGGACCTAATAACGAGACAATCACAAACAAGGAAGCTATTAAAGACCTTGGTGTAATGTTAAACAGGAATATGTTATGCAACGACCAAATAGCAACACTGTTGGCTAAATGTAAAGCAAAAATGGGAATGCTATTCACACTTTAAAACAAGAAAAGCTGAACACATGATTCTGCTTTACAAAACTTATGTACGCAGTACACTCGAGTACTGCAATGTGATATGGTACCCACACTACCAAAGGATATTGCACAAATATAGAGTGTACAAAGGTCCTTTACTGCTAGAATAGAAGAAGTTAAGGACCTTGACTACTGGTAAAGACTGCAGCTTTCAAAATTGTACAGTCTATAAAAGAGAAGAGAACCCTACATGATAATACAAGCATAGAAGCAAATCGAAGGAATTACTGAAAACATCAAGGAGCTAAAAATATAGAAAGAGCAAGCCGAGGTAGATTAATAGTACCCAAAACTATACCAGGAAAACTAAGGAAGGTGCACAGGACATTAATCCACTACACACCAGCATCGATAATGCAGGGACTATTTAATGGGATGCCAGCTCATCTAAGAAACATATCAGGAGTGAGCGTAGATGTGTTTAAGAATAAGCTCGATAAATACGTAAGTTGCATCCCAGACCATCCAAGACTGAAGATGCAAAATAGACCGGAAGATGCATTAGCAACTCTCTGATGGATATACGAGTTGCCTCACACTGAGGGACCTGGGGGAATTCAAACATAGCATAAAGTAAGGTAAGGCAATAAGGCGCTCTCTCTCTCTCTCTCTCTCTCTCTCTCTCTGTATGTGTTGTGTGTGAACCACAAATATCTTGAGAAACTCTTCAGTGATTATCAATCCTTAATAGAGGAAAAAATAATATCTTGCTAACATGATATTGTTCATTCTTCATCTTGTTTTCAAATATTTCGATTTAGTTCTTTCTTGATTGTCAGTTATCCCTAAATCTTACACCTTTTATCCTCTCTCTCTCTCTCTCTCTCTCTCTCTCTCTCTCTCAAATATCTTAAGAAACTCTTCAGTGATTATCAATCCTTAATAGTGATAAAAATAACATCTTGCTAACATGATATTGTTCATTGCCTTTTATCCCCTCCTTCTCTCTCTCTCTCTCTCTCTCTCTCTCTCTCTCTCACACACAAATATCTTGAGAAACTCTTCAGGGATTATCAATCCTTGACAGTGATAAAAATAACATCTTGCCTACATGATATTTTTCTTTCTTCATCTTGTTTTTAATTTTTTCTTTTTAGCTCTTTCTTGATTTTCGATTATCCTTAAATCTTGCACTTCCCTCTCTCTCTCTCTCTCTCTCTCTCTCTCTCTCTACCCAAAATATTTTGAGAAGCTTCTCAGTAATTTTCAATCCTTAATATTCATAAAAATAACACCTTGCTAACATTGATATTGTTCAAAGTTCATCTTGTTTTCTATTTTTTTATTTAGTTCTTCCTTGATTGTCGGTCATCTCTAAATCATGCGTTTTTTCTCTGTTTCTCTCTTTCTCTCTTTGCCACAAATATTTTGAGAAACTTTGTTAAATCTTTGCTTATCTAAGTTTCCGTTTGTTATTCTTATATTCTAATTATTTGCTCTCCTGCCTGACTAATTTATTTCAAAATGTTTTACCATCCATTCTCATTCACCCGTGTTTCCTCGATTTCCTCCCGACATATTGGACACCCTAATTCTTTCATTCTAAAAAAACTTTTTACTCCTTTTGAATTTTTATCCTTCATTCATTCTAACCTTCTTCTCATCCACCTCGTCAATTAGATATAACTGTTCTTTGGTTTCATTCCTATATATTTGTTTCATATCTATCTGTTATTCATTTCCCGTAAGTCTTACATTCTTATCTAGTCCTTTTCTCTTCCATATAATCTCTAATATCATAATCCAAATAATTAAATTCGGTCTAGATATTTTTCCTTATCGAAATCTGATTTTGTCCGAGAACAGATTTCTTTTAATACTAATTGTACTCTCTCTCATGAACAATGTTCCCATCAGTAGGAGATTATTATTATCATTATCATTATTTTCAAAATGTTACAAATTTTTCAAATCCCATAACTTGCAAAGCAAGGTTCTACAAAACGGAATGACCAGTATTTGTGAACAAAGAAATAACGGGAGTCATGAAAATAGTAACTGAATAACGTGTCGTCAGAAATTCATATATTGAAATGTATTTCTTTAACACTCTTAATTAAAGTGAATAGGTTTTATTTTGTTAAAAAGAATAAAAATCTACTTTTTAAATCTAGTCTATACGGTTCCAGGACTGACACGAGTATTAAATAACCTACTGAGCGGATAATGTTCGTTTTCAGTCACTTAATACTATACTGAAGTTACAGATTGAAAGAAAGGAGAGACTAAACAAAGTGCTAACAAGCGTTTTCAAACAATTTAGATAAGGATGTGTGCGTGTATAAAAGTAAAACGGCTAAATCAGGGTTGTGGTGGCCGATGTGGTAACGTCCCTGACTGGTGAACGCCAGACTGGGGTTCGAGTCTGCTCAAACTCGTTAGTTCCTTTGGTCACTACAACCTCAACATCCTTGTGAGCTGAGGAGTGGGGTTTGGTGGAACCTATAGGTCTATCTGCTGAGTTATCAGCAATTGCCTGGCTCTCCTTGGTCCTAGCTTAGATGGAGAGGGGCTTGGTCGCTGATCATATGCATATATGGTCAGTCTCTAGGGCATTATCCTACTCGATAGGGCAATGTTACTGTCCCTTTCCCCTGCCTTTAAACCTTTTAAAAATAAAAAAAAGTTACCTTCACATAACTATTACTATTACTATTAAATGCTAAGCTACAACCCTAGATGGTAAAGCAGGATGCTATAAGCCCAGGGGACCCAACAGGGAAAATAGCCTAGTGAGGAAAGGAAATAAGGAAAAATAAAATATTTTAAGAATAATAACATCAAAATAAATATTTCCTATATAAACTATAAAAACTTTAACAAAACAAGAGGAAGAGAATCTAGATAGAACAGTGTGCCTGAGTGTACCCTTAAGCATAAAGAATGGTATCCATAAAAGGCAATAAAATCATTACTCTTGAAAACAAAAAAAGTCATGATTTGTTTTCCATACCGATTAAATTGCATTTACTATAAGTTCTTTTTGTATGAAAACCTTTGACATTGGTTCTCCCCTGTGTTGATTTTCGACTTTAAAATAAGGGCACATTTGCTAGCAAGAAGCTTTAAATAG
Source organism: Palaemon carinicauda (assembly GCF_036898095.1). Classification (NCBI taxonomy): domain Eukaryota; kingdom Metazoa; phylum Arthropoda; class Malacostraca; order Decapoda; family Palaemonidae; genus Palaemon; species Palaemon carinicauda. The sequence goes on from NC_090750.1 coordinate 95,360,784, forward strand.
TTCAACTTCATTTCTCACGAAGTCTCGCTTCTTCATTCCTGTCAGTCCGTCTGCCAGGATTTGCTGCTTTCATTCCAAGAATCATGAATTAACTTTTCATGATTTAACATTCTCATATATACATACATATATATACAGTATATATATATATATATATATATATATATATATATACACACACATATGTATATGTACTGTATATATATGTATTTATATACACACATATATATATATTCATATATATATATATAGTGTATACATATGTATATATATAAATAAGTATATATATATATATATATATATACATATATATATATATATATATATATATATATATATATATATATATATTAATCATCTTCATCTCCTACGCCCCTTGACGCAAAGGGCCTCGGTTAGTTTTCGCCAGTCATCTCTATATTGATCTTTTAATTCAATACTTCTCCATTCATCATCTACTACTTCAAACTTCATCGTCCTTAGCCATAAAGGCCTGTGTCTTCCAACATTTCTAGTGCCTTGTGGAGCCCAGTTAAACGTTTAGTGAACTAATCTCTCTTGAGGAGGGTGAAGAGCATGCCATAACCATCTCTATCTACCTCTCACCACGTTCTCATCTACATATGTACATCTACATATGTAATCTCTCTTATTATTTCATTTTAATCCTGTTCTACCATTTAACTCCCAATATCCTTCTAAGGTCTTTGTTCTCAAATCTACTACTAAATCTATTGAAGATTGTTTTATTGTCATGCTCTGACTCATGTCCTTAGAGTGACACCGATCTCACTGAACTGATATATAGTCTGATTTTCATATGTAACTTCATGCGATTTCATTTCAAAGTTTTACTTAACCTAGCCATTTTCGGATTTGATTTTTTCAATCTTTTGCTAAACTCTAATTCTAAAGACCCTGTATTGGAGATCATACGTCCAAACATCAACCTATCTCCCCCATTGTAGGTTGTTTGCGAGTTTGTAATATCTGGCAGTGTTTAATGATATTTCATCACAAATACAGTAGGGGCACAATCTATTTGAGACGTGAAAGGGGACATCCTTACAAAACACGCACATGCTACTATGCGTAAGCATAACCCTAATACACACACACACAAACACACACACACACACACACACACACATATATATATATATATATATATATATATATATATATATATATATATAAATATATATACTGTATATATATGTATATATACATATATATATGTATATATATATATATATATATATATATATTTATATATATATATATATATATATATATATATATATATATATATATATATATATATATATATATATATATATATATATATATATATATATATATATATAGTATATATATGTATATATATGAGAGAGAGAGAGAGAGAGAGAGAGAGAGAGAGAGAGAGAGAGAGAGAGAGAGAGAGAGAGAGAGAGAGAGAATTTTGCTACTGCTTGATCTTTTAACCCCGAGGTAGGAGATTTATTAATCAAAATTTATATATTTAGAGATCTAGAGAAACCTTTGATTAAGTGAAAGAATAAAATTCAGACATCACTGATTCAGTGTAAGTGTTACTTTCAATAGTAGAGTAAATGCTTTGATGGTATAAAAAGGAAACGCAGACATTTTTCTTTGAAAAATGAAACAAAATAAAAGATATTTTTTTTTACATTAACCTTTACTTTTAATATAATTTTCCTAAGGAGTTAAGGTTGAATTTTAAGATAATCATAAAAGTTAATGTAACTGAAGTCGAAATTGCTTTTAATTCTTAGTGCAGACCTTAGTGTAGTTACGTGCAAGTGACTTTTCTTTGACGTGTAAAAAGTTTTCATTACAGTGAATGCTCTCTAAAACTCACCAAGCTTCAAATTGTTTTTTAAACGAATATTCTTATCATGAAAGTGAGAGAAATTATCTACCCATTTCTTATCCCCTTTCGAACCATGGCCTTTCCATTCTTGTATCTTCTCATTTGCCCAAAACTCCTAAACATGTGTAACCTCATCAGAAAGTTCACTTTCATCATATGAAAAATCAGGTGGGTATTATGAATGATTCGATCAAGATCGTTTATGTCTTTAAACACTCGAGTTCACTTATTCAAGTATTCAATACAAGTTTCGTAAAATTATTCAACTACAATTAGAATGGCGTACACCTTTCTCTTTCCTTTCTAAATCACGAAGCATCTTATCTCTAGGGATTTGGATGTCATAATGTCTTACTCTTTTGAGTGCTACTTGATTACTCATCTACTACTATCTCAACCTGGTTGTAACATTTGTGTATAAATGGTGCATTTGTTTTCATTTTCTTTTACGTGGTTAAGGAAAATGTATCATAATTCTACGGATAGCTATGCTGCTGCAAGAGCCTTAGAAGTGTTGAGAAAAATTATTTTAACTGTTAATTTTGAACCATTAGCCATTCATTTCAATTTTCATATGCAATGCGGCAGGGGGGGGGGGGGGGGCACGTGTGCAAATTCCATAATAGGGGACATTAGTACGCCCGAACAAAGTAGTGATTTTTCTTCTTTGTCTGCATCTTTTCCCACCGCAAAGGACGACGTATAAAATAACAGGCTTATTGAGAAAGTCTTTTAAGATTTTCGGTGATCAATCAATTCTGAAGAAGAGTTTTAATTCTTTCATACTACCTTGTTTCCAGTATTGTTCTCCTGTCTAGTCTTCAGCTGTTTAATCTTATCTTAATTTGTTGGACAGGAACATACGGTCTATTAAATTTCTTATTCCTAGTGTACTGTAGATATCAGTTAGTTAAGTTAGTTCGTTATGAATGTTGCCAAAGATTTCTTATAATACTGACCATCCTTTGCATTCAGATCTTACCGGACAGTACCCTCCTGTTCGTAATACTAGATATGCAGTTAATTCTAATAATCACACCTTCTCTATCATGAGGCTCAACACTTCACAGAATTCAGTATTCTAGAAGTTTTATTCCAGCTGTGACCAAGTTGCGAAATTATCTTCGTAATCAGGTAGTTGAATTGGTTGAACTTAATAAGTTCCAGCTTTCAGCGAATATCTTATATTGAACTGGCAGATACAAACCTCCTTTTATAATTTATTTATGGAAGATGTTGTTACTGTTCTTAAAATATGTTATTTTGATTCTTCATTACTTCCCTTGTATTCTATTTCGTTATTTCATTTCCTCATTGGGATATTTTTACCTGATGGAGTCCTCAAGCTTATAGCATCCTGCTTTTCCAACTAAGGTTATAGCTTAGCTAATAATAATAATAATAATAATAATAATAATAATAATAATAATATCTTATTCCGTTATTTCATTTCCTCACTGGGATATTTTTACCTGATGGAGTCCTCAAGCTTATAGCATCCTACCTTTCCAACTAAGGTTGTAGCTTAGATGATAATAATAATAATAATAATAATAATAATAATAATAATAATAATACCTTGATTATATTTGTAACTTTGAATAGTTAGTCTGCTGAGAGATTCATCTTTCCTTGATGTTTGTAACACAATTAATTCTTTTTTCAAAGATCATTTGATATAAGGAATAAGAAGTAATAGGACAAGAGTTTGACGTTGAATTTTTATTCTGATGTATTTTTTTTATGTTAATGAAAAATATTGTGAGAAAACAATATCACATAATATCTTTTATACAAGTTCTCAACTATTAGAGAGAGCAACAGAAACTCGTTATTAAACTGTTCAAGTTTTTTCTTCAAGTACATAGTTAGGAGTCATTTTCAACATGTTATTTTCATTCTCAAATCTTATAACAAATAGAAATTAATTCACCTTCATATTGTTGTCAAGTATAATCGTATTTAAAGAGTTTTAATTCAGAAAATTATGTAAACAAAAAATGAGTAAAAGGATTTTTTTGTAGGTTCTTGATTTGATGCCATGTGATTTCTTCCTTAGTCACAATGTAGCCAATCACAAAACCTTCTCAACTCTGCCAGATACCAAAAAAAAAAAAAAAAAAAAAAAAAAAAGCTTCAAACCGGTTCTTATTAAAATAGACCGAAAAAATTAGGTGACTAAGGCTTCTTTGACAGGATAATTTATTAGAAGCGTTGCATGATGCAATTGCAATCTAATTTCGGTTATAAGAATCAGGGCAGAGCAGTCTTGCAAAAGACCCCTGAAAGGTAATGAGAGAAAGAAAGCAAAAAAAAAAAAAAAAAAAAAAGATGAAGATAGACGCCCATGCAATTATTGCATGCAGAACAGGTTTCAGAAGCACACGCCCTAAGAAATGCTTCAAGGGGTTACAGAGAGAGAGAGAGAGAGAGAGAGAGAGAGAGAGAGAGAGAGAGAGAGAGAGAGAGAGAGATTCAGCCCACTTTTGGATTTATGATGACTCTAGTTAAGCTCGAGTCCTGTAATTTCTGATTTCAATGAGTACGTAATTGATACTCTCAATTAAAGGAATGACCTTGACTTTCCCCTTCAGCTGGGTGGGGAATTAGTGATTAATTTCTCACTTCTGTTAAATTTCTCTTCTGAATAGACCAGTTATTGAGAAGCGTCTTTGGTGCTCTAATTTTGTTTAAACGATGATTAGTTTGACTTGTTTTTCAATATTAGCAGCCAAATTTTCATGACAAGTTCAATATAATACATTATTTATTATTCAGTTATTATAACAAAAAAGTTCCTTTAATATGAAAATTAATCCATAATCATTATGTGCTGCTTATTTTTTTTTCTAATAAAGGATAATCAGTTATTTGGAAGCTTGCTCAACTAGGAAATCTCCTTAAATTTTCACTATATGAATGTTTACTCAAGGTTATACACAATGAAGTAACATAGCAGCGTCGTTTTCTTTCAAAACATTCAGTAAGAGGATAATAGGACGCTTCCTAAAGCTGGACCCCTTTTCAAAGGATGTTTTCTCAGTGGATGTTTGACCTTTAGTACGAAGGCAAAAGGCCAACGCCTCCGCTGTCGGAGTCATCCCAGGAGTGCACATCATGCAGAGCTCCAACAAAAACTCGAGATCACTTAGCTGCAATTCATCATGGTGGAGCAAAATGAACGATTAAATGAATTTGCGGTTGGTAACTCCAGAAATAGTTGGGCTTTGAAAAGTGTTCATGAATATAGAGCTCAACTTAGCAATAAACATTAAAATCTCTGCTATGACCTCCAGCGGGAGGTTCGCAAGTATACCATTTCTGGATATTTTAAAAAACAACCAACTCAAACAGACAATTTACTATCATCCACCAATTCAAATAGAAATAACTATAAAAGCCAACATACATTTCCTTCTAAAGAAAGATATTTTTACGAAAGTGTTATAATTTCAATTACATATTTCCAATTATAAAACAAGTATATATTGATTGGGGAATCTTCAAAATTTGATAGATAGAACACGAAAAACACAAATTGAAAGCTGAAGAATCTAATGTGATAGGTATGAAATGAAGGAGTTGTAAGTGGCCTGTGTGGCATTCTAAAGAGTCCGAGGTGAATATTATCGTAAAGGTATCGCTTAAAAAAACTGCCCCATCAACTTACTGACTGCAAGATCAAATAAGGAAAACAAGTGAATCTTCTTTGACACATTTTTCCCAAATGCCAATCTTTTTTAAGTGATTAAAATGGCTAACGTCACTGTCTTGAGTCAGACCAGGAACCGACGCCAGTTGCTTGGCTGCAGCGGCCATCGCTGGTCCCAAGTCCCCAGTAGGGCTATGGAAAAGGCGGCGGAAACTCAAGCAAGGAAACCGCGATCGGGATGACTAGGGAAGCTACAGCGTCAACGTCGAAACCGCAAACGGAATCTTCTTCTTTAGATTGGCCGGAGCTTCTCTCCGGACAGGGGATTTTTGACGGTGCGTCTAGCCCCTAGCCAACGGAATCGAACTCGCCGATGCTGGAACTCCTGACGGACCCAAAGGCACCATTGTCTCATGTCGATTTTACTTGTAAGTGCTTTAATTTTCGGGCATTGCGTATTGATTGTCGTTTTTACTCAACCGGGAAACACCTTTCTCTTTGCTTTGTTCCTTTAGAAAAATACATTTTGTCGATTTTATTTACAGATATACCTCCCAAGAATGTATTCCAGTTGATGTGAAATGTGTCGCTAACGATAACGGCTTCCATCCCCTGTCCGACTTCCTGCTAGGACTTTCCGAATTCGCCCACCCAATTCCCCAGTTTGTCCTGGACCATATTGTCTTTGCAGCTGACGAACACAGGCGCAGTATAAATATATATAGGTCCTTTTGATCTTCTTCAGGGTCTTATGGTCCTCCGCTATCTGGTTACATTTAGATTAAAACAGTTCCATTCTGGAACATTTACGAATGAATGAATCAGTGGAGCTTCAAAAGTTCAACCTTGCGACAAGTGTTTTTATGTTGAACAGGCTATCATCAGTCCTTTTACAGTTTATATATGAAAAATCTGTTTCCATGTTACTGTTTTTAAAATATTTTATTCTAGTTGTTCATTACTTTTTATATCGTTTATTTATTTCCCCATTTCCTTTCCTTACTGGCTATTTTTCCCCGTTGGGGCCCTTGGGCTTATAACATTTTTCTTTTCCTACTAGGGTTGTAGCTTAGCTAGGAATAATAATAAGAATAATATTATTAATAATAATAATAATAATAATAATAATAATAATAATAATAATAATAATAATAATGTGATAATGAAATATAGTTACAGAACCATTGTGTTTGTTTCACTGTTATACAGAGTTAGTGTGGACATGGAGAACTTTAGCATCAATTCCGATTAAAGAATAAAGCTATGAGTCATTAAAGTTGTATGCTGAATGACTTCTTGTCAGTACTGCAACTAACAATAGTTCATTCCGTTTTTCTTGTGATTTATGAAAAGATTCCTGAAAAAAATATATCGGTAACTATAAATATTTTCTTTAACTCCGATTTACTTACTTTGAATCCCAGGCAGATTTTACCTAATTTCTAAAAGTGTATACCATAGCAATGGATGTTATCAGAATATTAGAATTTTTCTTTTGTTGTTTTGCCAGCATGGTTTACAATATATAGTCAATTTCTTTTAGCGATGCAGATTTGCACCGACTCGCAGCAGTGCCTTTTTAGTTCGGAAAAGTTTCCTGATCGCTGATTGGTTGGACGAGATAATTCTAACCAATCAGCGATCAGGAAACTTTTCCGAGCTAAAAGGGCACCGCTGCGAGTCGGTGCAAATCTGCATCGCTAAAAGTAATGGATTATAGTTATAATTATAATTGGGTCATTTCAAATTCATTTCTCTACCATTCTTTTCAAAATCTAATGAATAGAGAAAAAAAAAATATGCTACCGTTTTAACTACTAGTTGCTCAATACATAGAAGAGAAATAGAATATTAATTAATAATGATTTGAATTCACTAAAAAGAGGAGGAACAACTTATGAAATAATATTGATATCAGTTTTGATTTTAGTGCTGATACAATGAAAATTACAATTAAATGAAAAAACACAACCATGGTTCTAGATAATTACCAATAAGTGAGCACAAAGATTCTATGGAGACTACTTGTTATCAACAGCGTAGGTATATCTTTCAAAGAGCGATTTAAAAATCACCAACAAGTTCATAAGTAGTCTTAAGATTATTAGATAAACTAAACCTTCTGCCGATAATAAATTTATGTCCTCAATACATCTAAGAAGTATTACTTTTGGAGTAATAATGTGTCTACATAAAGAATATAACTTGCTTAATTTTGTTCGAAAATAGTTTGAATTTTGATTAAAGATCAAGTCTATTGAATAAAAAAAATCTAGTTAATGATATATTTTGTATAGGAATCTAGCTGTATTAATGAAAATACAGAGATATGCGGTTTTTCCAAACCAGTCTTCAGAAGAAGAGACTTTTTTATAAGTAATATATAAAAGTTATCAAACATCACGATTCATGGATACTTAAAACAGATACAACCATGAACACAAACATAGGTTATTAGCACACAGTATATATCTGTATTCAAGCATTTCTTTACATAGTTTATCAAATATATTTCATTGCTTAAATCGCTCTTATCTTTTTTACCTGTTAGCAACAGAGTTTACAGATATGTAAGAAATATCTTATAACATATTAGCTCCAAGTGAGGTCTTTCAATTATGTACAGATTTATGATTTGAATTTATTTTGTTTTCATAAAACTTCATAGATAGAAATCGTTTTTGTTGTCCTATATTTTGTAAAACTCAAACTTAGGAGCAATAAATGACTTACAAAGGCTCCTATATAGTAAAGAAGAAGTGTTTGGTTATATATCATTATATTATAGTCCGGGGGTCTGGGAACCAAAAAATAATATTATATATATTACAGCTGGCAAGCTACACAACCTCTATATTTCCAAACTCACCTGTTTATTTTTTACATAAACCTGTTATATTTGAAAATATATAATTCCCAGACAGTAATATATAAAAACATTGAATATCCAAAGGTTTCTTAAGTACACTCAAAACAAAACTGGGTAATTATTATTAAGATCTATCTAAACAAACCTCTTACTTCGATTCTTTAATGGCGATACGAGAGAGTACTGTGAAAACACTGGTGATTGAAATAATATATTCTTTACAAAAATAAATATATTCTATAAAAATTACAACACTGAAAGAATTTACATAAGAAATAAATCACTCGAAATGTTAAGTCCGAACAAAACTTAAACTAAGACAAAAGAAATTAATAGCTATGAAAATTATACAATCAATTGTTTTACATTATACAATTACATTTTACACCAACATTTAATCTTGATATTCAATGAAAATAGGTAACCTTTGACACTCTAATGATTAAACTTTTATAGAAATTACTTAAAGTAATTGATAAACTTACAAATTTTAGCTCACACGAAGTAACCAGATCGCGATACAAATATACTTCACGTTTCTTACTTGCACAGGGCCAGTTACAAAAATGTACACAATACCAGCACTCACCACAAACACAATGAATTTAAAATTTCTTGTCAAGTTGCAGCAATGTTTTAACACACTACACACGATAGGGGTTTTGGAGAACCTTCCAAAACATGTGGCAAATATAAGAATTGCGTATTTTCTCACAAACATGATGAAATACCTCATAAAAAAAACAGAAAATTACATAAGCTCTCATTCATACCTCGTATGGTCATATAACATTCTCAAATAGATTACGTACGACTTCGTAACGAAATACATGAAACAAAAAGCTAATTCTTAAAAATAACGTATATTTACATATACTGACTCTAATGAAGAATACAATGAAATAAACGACGAAAGTCTTAGCTAATTTACATGTAAAACTTATAGCTACATGAGAGGAACTCACCTTATTTTCCCTAAATAATAAAGAACAATTGTTTGGATATATATATATATATATATATATATATATATATATGTATATATATATATATATATATATATATATATATATATATCCAAACAATTGTTCTTTATTATTTAGGGAAAATAAGGTGAGTTCCTCTCATGTAGCTATAAGTTTTACATGTATATATATATATATATATATATATATATATATGTATATATATATATATATATACATATATATATATATATATACATATATATATATATATATATATATATATATATATATAATGAGAATAGTCACCTCCTACTTCTCCATTCATCATCTCCTACTTCACAATTCATAGTCCTCAACCATGTAGGCCTGGGTCTTCCAACTTTTCTAGTGCCTTATAGAGTCCAGTTCAACGTTTGGTGAACTAATCTCTCTTGGGGAGTGCTTAGAGCATGCCCAAACCATCTCCATCTACCCTTCACCATGATCTCATCCACATATGGCATTCGACTAATCCCTCTTATAGTTTCATTTATAATTCTTTTTGCCATTTAACTCCTAATATCCTTCTATGGGTTTTGCTCTAAAATCTACTAAGTCATCAGTTGGAGTTATTTTCATTGTTATACCATGATTCCAGTCCATACAGTAACACCAATTTCACTAAACTGATATGTAGTGTGATTTTTATATGTATTTACAAGTAATTTGACTTCCAAATTTTTACCTAATCTTCCCATTGTATGATTTGTTTTTTTCAGTCTTTCACTAAACTCTAACTCTAAAGACCCTATATTGGAGATCATACTGTAGTTTCTAAATACTTGAATGATTCTACCTCATTAATCCTTTTCCCTTCCAATGATATTTCCTCTTCCATTGCATATTCCTTTGTTATCATCTCTGTCTTTCATCTATTTATCTTGAGATCACCCTTGTGTGGTATTTCATGTATTCTGGTAAGCAAGCATTGCAAATTCTGTGGTGTTCTGCTAATAATGACAGCACCATCAGGATACTCTAGGTCAGCTAATTTCCTATTACCAATTCATTCCAATCCCCTTCCACCATCTCCAATATTTCTACACATTACAAAATCCATGAGGAAGATAAACATCATAGGTGACAACACATTCCCTTGGAGCACTCCGCTGTTCACTGGAAATGCATTTGATAGGACTCCACTAACATTAACTTTGCCCTTACTATGCTCATGAATAGACTTAATCAAATTCACATATTTAAGAGGAACTCCATAATAATGCAAGGTTCTCCACAAAATTGCGTGATGAACACTATCAAAGATTTTTTATAGTTCACAAATACCATCAAAAGTGGTATATCTTGGGCATATGCTAGACGGTATATTTTATCTATCTGCGTTTGTCAACGGTTATATAAGAGGATGTGCAACCTGGTGGAGTAATGAGAACTTTGGGTGTGGAGGAAATGTACCAGTAAATCTCAATGAAATCACAGGCAACAGGGTGATGTATTGGGTTTAAGGCAATGGGCAAGTTGTCTTTTCGGCTTCTACTCCTGATGACTAGCAGATGATCTAACTAGAATAAGTATGGACCAGCGAAGGTTACTTGCATTAGTTAGATAGGCACTCTCTGTCACAATGAACTGGCTATCATTTGATGGATTTAGCCAATGAATCCTCTATGTGTTTAGTCAGTCAATGGAAAGAGTAGATGACAGAATGGGCCCCACTCCAGGGAGTAGCGAGGTGCTAAGAATCTCCCGGTTTATAAACATAAAAGAAAAATTGAAAATTGGTAATTGGAATGTTAGAATCATGAATCAAATTGGGAAGTTACAGCAAGTGGAGTGTGAATTTATTAGATATAGTTAGGATAACTTGGCCCAAAGTGAAACTTAGACCAAGGCAATATGTATATATATTCAGGAAGAACAGACGGAGTTGGAAGAAAGGGGGAAGGAATGAAGGGGGAAGGAATGATGATGACACCAAGAGCAGAAAAGCCATTAACTGAGTGGAGAGCTGTAAATAACAGATTTCTTTTGTAAAATTTAAATCAAAGTAGTGCAACACGAGTACTATTTTTCTCTATGCACCAACAAATGATTCCCTTGAAGAAAGGAAAGATGAATACAATGAAGAACTACAGAGTATAATAGATGAAATCCCAGAGAGAGAGATATTAAAATTGTGATTGTTGACTTCAATGCTAAAGTTGGAAGGAATAGAGTATATGATTCGTGTTGAGGATCTTGGCGAAGTTGAAAAGAAACGGAGCACATTTCATAAGTTTCTGTTCAATGAACAGTCTGGTGATTGGAGCTAGTCGTTTAAAACACAAGGACATCCACAAATATACATGGACTTCCCCATATGTCCATTACACAAATCAAAAAGATTGCATTGCCCTATATAAAAAGAGAAGAAGGACTCCGAGAAATGTAAGAATCTATAGAGGTGCAGATATTGGTAGTGATCACCAGCTCCTCATTGTTACACTGAAATTAAAACTGAAAACATTCGACAGAAATGTACATAAAATACCTAGGTTTGATACAACTAAGCTTCTAGACTCTAGGGGATGAACACAGAAAAACAATTGAATGTAGCAATCGACGTGCAGTCTTAGAAGCTTTAAAAGAGTAAGAGCAGACAATTAATGAAGAATGGTGTGATATCAAGAAAATATATTGGTCAGTTGGTAGTGAAGTTTTGGGACGCGAAATTCCAAGAAAAAAGTCATTGATATCAAATGATACACGGAATACTATAAATATGAATTAATTGTTGAAAATTTTCGAGGAAGTAATGAAATAAAAAAAAAGGTAGAGTAAGCTAAGTATTCCAGTATTGATAGTGAGGTCAAAAGAAAAAGCAGACATAAACTGGAGAGAGTATTTAGACAGGAAGCAGCTGAGTTTGATATAGCTATGAATTCAGTTAGTGGCTATGGTGTAAAAATTGCACATAGAATTCTTAATGAATCTCTACGGGGGTAAAGAAGATGAAGCATATACTGAGCAAAAAGAGAGAAGGATCTGTAATAAGAACAAAGGACGAAGAGAGACAACTTTGGATGGAACACTTTAGTGACGTCATGAATAGGAGATATGGAGGAAATAATTTGATTGATATACCTGAACCTTGATGTGCCCATGAATGAAGTTAGTGTGTTTGAAGTTGAAGCTACCATTAAAAATCTCAGGAAATAGAAAGCCCTGGTTACGATAAAATAACTGGTTGAAAATGAAGTTAATCCCAGAATACTTACAAGAATATTTTGTAGAATGTGGTATGAAGAAGCAAAACCTGATGAATTCGAATTAAGAGTGTTGGTAAAAATGGCTAAAAACGGATATCTGTCTAATATCATCAATTAAAAAGGCATCACACATACGTCAGTTGTCATAAAAATATATATTATGCTAATTCTAAAGAGACTAGAGAGAAAGATTAAAGAAAAGCTGAAAGATTTACAACCAGTATTTAGAAAAGGTAGAAGTTGTATTGACTAAATTCTCATTTTGAGATCAAATTGATTAGGAGTCATGAAAAAAGAGAAAGCCAATGGTGTGGGAGTGTATGTAAATGTTTACTATGATTGCAACAGCAGATATTGCTGATAAAAAATGTAGGAACGTCACTTTCCAGATTGGAAACTTAAGTAATATATTTGATTATGGCTCTGATTAAAACTCAAGTAATATATTTGCTTATGGCTCTGAATAAAACCAATCCGATTATAAGATAACTAACATATAGTGTAAATTATATGTAAAATAAACCTTAGTGTCTTGACGCATATTATAGTTAGGAAACGTATTGAACTGAGATTAAATGTTCTTTTAAAGCAATAATGTAGGTAGACATAGTTGTAAAAGGTGTTTAATTATTCATCTTAATAAATTTGGAAATGATACAGCGTTAAATCGGTAGGAACTCTTTTTGATTTATTAGCACCCAAACATTAAATATCAAACATGATTCCTACAGTCCAAGCTCTCTACTTTTCTTCCACAAAATCATCGGTGTAAGATTTGAAAATTTGCATTGCAGGCACTGTTTTCCTTTTGGAAAATGAATGAAATGTATCAATTCGATGATCGGTTTACTTATTACCTAGATAAGCCATCGAAGAAATCACTTGATAGAGACTGAGGTTAAGGCTTTGATTCGTTTTGGTAATCTAATCTTGCAGTTCGTCACAGTCACTCAACATTCATTTCTATAAAAAAAACAGCCCCAGCTACAGCTGAAGAACCCCCGTTCACGTCGACTAAAGCTCCTGTATATATAAAATATATATATACATTTTATGCGATAGAAGACTTTCGTCTTATATATATATATATATATATATATATATATATATATATATATATATATATATATATATATATATAGAATAGAGAGAAGGCAAGGAAAAGGTGAGCGGAATATTTTGAAAGTTTACTGAATGTTGAGGATAAATAGGGAGGCAGATATAATTGCTGTTGCAGGTGTTGAGATGCCAGTGATGGGAGATGAGAATGAAAGAGAGATTATAATAGAGGAAGTGAGGAGAGCACTAGATGAAACGAGAGTAGGAAAAGCACCTGGTATGGATGGTGTGTGTGAGAGCTGAGATGTTGAAGGAAGGGGGTGGGACTGTACTGGAATGGTTGGTGAGATTGTTTAATATGTGTTTTATGTTGTCAATGGTACCAGTAGATTTGGTTTGTGTATGTATTGTACCACTATGTAAGGGTAAGGGAGATGTTCTTGAGTGTTGAATTCAAGGGGTATTAGTTTGTTGAGTGTGGTTGGAAAAGTGTATGGTAGAGTCCTGATTAATAGGATTAAGGATAAAACAGAGAATGCGATCTTAGAAGTATAGGGTGGTTTTAGAAGAGGTAAGGGGATGTATGTATCAGATTTATACAGTTAGGCAGATATGGGAGAAATATTTAGCAAAAGGTAAGGAGGTGTATGTTGTATTTATGGATCTGGTGAAAGTGTATGATACAGTTGATAGGGAAGCGATGTGGAATGTGATGAGGTTATATGGAATTGGCGGAAGGTTGTTGCAAGCAGTAAAACGTTTCTACAAGGTAGTAAAGCTTGTGTTAGGATAGGAAATGAAGTAAGCGATTGGTTTCCGATGAGAGTGGGGCTGATACAGGGATGTGTGATGTCGCAGTGGTTGTTTAACTTATATGTTGATGGAGTGGTGAGAAAGGTGAATGCTCGAGAGCTTGGATGAGGATTGAAAATGATAAGACGAGAATAATCATGAATGGGAGGTAAATCAATTGTTGTTTGCAGATGATACTGTACTGGTTGCAGACTCGGAAGAGAAGCTTGGCCGATTAGTGACAGAATCTGGAAGGGTATGTGAGAGAAGGAACTTGAGAGTTAATATGGGTAAGAGTAAGGTTATGAGATGTACGAGAAGGACAGTGGTGCGAGGTTGACTGTCATGTTGAATGGAGAGTTACTTGAGGAGGTGGATCATTTTAATTACTTGGGGTCTGTTGTTACAGCAAATGGTGGAGTGGAAGCAGATATATGTCAGAGAGTGAGTGAAGGATGCAAAGTGTTGGGGGCAGTGAAGGGAGTGGTAAAGAATAGAGGGTTGAGCATGAATGTAAAGAGAGTTCTATATGAGAAAGTGATTGTACCAACTGTGATGTATGGACTGGAGTTGTGGGGAATGAAAGTGACAGAGAGACAGAAATTGAATGTGTTTGAGATGAAGTGTCTGAGGAGTATGGCTGGTGTATCTCGAGTAAATAGGGTTAGGAACAAAGTAGTGAGGGTGAGAATGGGTGTAAGGAATAAGTTAGCAGCTAGAGTAGATATGAATGTCTTGAGGTGGTTTGGCCATGTTGAGAGAATAGAAAATGGCTGTTTGCTAAAGAAGGTGTTAAATGCAAGAGTTGATAGGAGAAGTACAAGAAGAAGGCCAAGGTTTGGGTGGATGGATGGAGTGAAGAAAGCTCTGGGTGATAGGAGGACTGATGTGAGAGAGGTAAGAGAGAGTGCTAGAAATAGGAATGAATTGCGAGCGATTGTGACGCAGTTCCGGTAGGCTCTGCTGCTTCCTCCGGTCGCTTTGGATAACCGCGGAGGTAGCAGCAGTAGGGGATTCAGCGTTATGAAGCTTCCTCTGTGGTGGATAACGGGGTAGTGTGGGCTGTCGCACCCTAGCAGTACCAGCCGGACTCAGTTGAGTCTCTCATCAGGCTAGGAGGAAGGTAGAGAGGAAAGGTCCCCCGTTTTTTATTTGTTTGATGTTGGCTACCCCTCAAAATTGGGGGAAGTGCCTTGGTGTATGTATGTATGTATGTGTATATATATATATATATATATATATATATATATATATATATATATATATATATATATATATATATATATATATATATATATATATATATATATGTCCTAATCCTTGTATGCAAAATATGTAAAAGTATGTGTTTTATACAGTGAGATTAATGACCTTTTTAAGAGTACTATGACTGTCACAAACTGTAGTGCGCGATCACTGAACTCTGTTATAGGTCACATGTCTTAAGTCTGATAGAGGACGTGTTGTAAGCCTACTGGTGACAGTATATTTCCATCACAGTGGAGACTTCCACAAAGCCTAAGAATTCAGCATATTGACAGAGCAACATTGCATTTACTTGTTCCGAGAGTTAAGCAGTACCGCTCGAGCGATCATAAGAGCAAGTAAGTACTCGTCTGAGAGCAGAGTATCGAACTGTGTATAGTGTATTCACAAACCTTTTTGCAATAATGTGAAAAAAAACCCATGTTCCGATATCTCATTATCCTTTGACATGGGACACAAACACACATATATATATATATATATATATATATATATATATATATATATATATATATATATATATATATATATATATATACTTATATTTATATATATATATATATATATATATATATATATATATATATATATATATATATATATATATATATATACTCATATTTATATATATATATATATATATATATATATATATTTATATATATACACATAATTATATATGTATATATATATATATATATATATATATATATATATATATATATATATATATATATTTGTGTGTGTGTGTGTGTGTGTATCACCATCATAATCATCATCATCATCATCATCAGCCATTAATAGCCCAGTGCAGGACAAAGGTCTCAGACATGTCCTTCCTCTTGCACCTGTCTATTTGTTTTTCTATCCTAGTATTCTAATCTATTCCCACAATTTTTTTTTACTTCGTTAATCCATCGTCTTTCCTTACTTTCCTGCTTCTTTCGCAATCGCTAGTGACCCATTCTGTGGTTCATAGTAGACGTCTATTATCTTTCATTCTCATAATATATCTTGTTCGTTTCCACTTTTTTATTTGCATATTGTTACGATAATTTGCTCTTGTATCCATGCGGCTCCTTTTCTGTCGCTTAGTGTTATTCCCATTATTATTCTTTCCATTGCTCTTTGAGTTGTAAGTCGCTTATTTCCTTATGTTTTAAGGCTTTAGTAAGGCTCCAAGTTTTTGATACATAAGTTAATACTGACAGGACCATCTGATTAAATAATTTTTCATTTTAGATAAAGTGGCATATTACTTTTCATTCTCGCATTTCGTTTACCAAAACCTCGCCATCCTATGCTATCTTTCTTTTAATTTAAGTTTCATATCCTTTGGAAATCCTTACTGTCTTTCCCAAGTACATATATTCTATCGTTAACTATCTTTAGAGGTTCTTCTTTAACTCTTATTTGTTTTTCTGCATTTTCATTGAACATTGTCATAGTTTTACTTATATTCATGCGAGGTTTTACATTTCTGTGTTTTTTGTTTTTGTTTTTTTTTTCTAATCAAATCTTCTATCATCTTTTGCAATTCCTCCCATGATTCACTAAATATAACTATGTCATTTGCAAATCTCAAGTTATTAAGGTATTGCCCATTAATATTAGTTCTTACAGTTTCTCAATCTAAAAAAAGAAAAATTCTTCTAAGCAATCCTGTGATTAACTTCTTTCTCAATCTGAATTTTCCCACTATCATTTTGTAGTTTTGGGATTGTTTTACTTCCTGTATACATATCTTCAAGCGTTTATCATTATTACTATTATTATTATTATTATTATTATTATTATTATTATTATTATTATTATTATTATTATTATCACTTGCTAAG
Organism: Palaemon carinicauda; assembly: GCF_036898095.1. Taxonomy (NCBI): domain Eukaryota; kingdom Metazoa; phylum Arthropoda; class Malacostraca; order Decapoda; family Palaemonidae; genus Palaemon; species Palaemon carinicauda. Next base: position 95,378,367 of record NC_090750.1, read on the forward strand.
CTACAACCCTAGTTGGAAAAGCAGTGAAAATAGCCCAGCGAGGAAAGGAAATAAGGAAAAACTATAAAAACTGGAAAATAACAAGAGGAATAGAAACAAGATAGGATAGTGTGCCCGAGTGTACCCTCAAACAAGAGAACTCTAACCCAAGACAGTGGAGGACCATGGTACAGAGGCTATGGCACTACCCAAGAATAGAGAACAATGGTTTAATTTTGGAGTGTTCTTCTCTTAGAAAAGCTGCTTACCATAGCTAAAGAGTCTCTTCTACCATTACCAAGAGGAAAGCCACAGAACAATTGCAGTAGATAACCTCTTGAGAGAAGAAGAATTGCTTAAAAATTTCAGTGTTGTCAAGTGTATGAGGAAAGAATAGGCCAGACTCTTCTGTGTATGTATAGGCAAATATGAAATAAGCCGTAACCAGGGAGAGGGATCCGCTATAGTACTTTCTGGCCAGTCAAAGGATTCAATAACTCTCTAGCGGTAGTATATCAACGGGTGGCTGGTGCCTTGGCCAACCTACTACTAACATAAGATTTACATATTCATTGTCTTTTAATGGCTTTCATTACTGCTGAAGATTTGACAGAATCAAAAGCTTTTACTAAATTGTCCATATGCTCTCCTCCATGCCCGTTTTCTAGGTTTATTTAAAAAAAAAAAAAAAAGCTGTTCATAATTGTAAGATTGTTTCTTCCAGCGAATTCTACGAGCATGCTTCCTTTGTCATTCCTTATGCCTGCTCCAAATTCACTTACTGCTGATTCTACCCTCTTCTTTCGACCTACTTTAGCATTGAAATCACCCAAAAAAATGTAAATTTAGTCTTAGGTTTTTTATTAGATATTTCCAGATCTTCAAAAAAGGTTTCTATTTCTTCCTCTGTATGGGAAGCCGTTGGTGCATACGTTTAAATGATCAGAAGATTACACTTTTTATCTAGTTTGATCATTAATCATGCAATTCTATTCCTATTACGACAAACTTTTTCTATGTTACTATTTCATTT